>NC_044929.1:17962126-18011700 GCF_003576645.1 Ipomoea triloba | reverse complement strand
ATTACATCACAGAAGTATAAATACAAAACTATTGTCTTTCAACTAAGTTTTAAGCTACATTATTCCATACTCTTTAAAAACTATACATTTAGACTATAATACTCATGAAACAGCTGTTGGAATCAACCTCAATAAAACAGTCACGGCTAAGTCCCAAAAATCGTACAGACGGTAATATATTCTTTCATTAAATTAATAATTAAAAAATTTTTTTGGTTAGCCAATGCTTGGGAGTTGACATACTTATCAGCTTATGAATTCTTTAATTTTTTTTATAAAGAAAATGCATGGGAATTGATATACTTTTAAGCTTATGAATTACGAATACTATGTGGATTTTTATTATTGACTATTGTAAATACTGTAGGGATTTGGTTTTGCCGTTTAGGTAGGGATTTGAGCTCTGGGAAATTTATCTTTTATATAATAATAATAATAATAATAATAATAATAATAATAATAATAATAATAATAATACTAATTATATAAAAAAGGACAATGTGAAGAACAACACAATTGTAGTGTAAAAAAATTATTTATTTTTTTTATAACAATATTTTTTTTGTGTTTTTATAAAAGAGTAAGCCATAAATCAATTTAATTTCATTTCAATTCTATTTTTTTTACTTTTTTCTATTTATCTTAATATGTTATAGGAATAACACAGTAGTAGAAATTAAATTTGTTAATTATTTCTCTTAAGAAAAAAGTATTATTTATGTACTTTTCAATTTTTTTGTTTATAAAATACAAATATTCAAATTTTGAATAGGAAAAAAAATGGCTCTACTAAGATTTTGATATATATATATATATATATATATATATATATATATATATATATATATATATATATATATATATATATATATAAATATATATAATTGTTAAAAAATCATTACAAATATGAACAGAATCATTTATTTTATATTTACCAAATCATAAAATAATTATAAATTTGTTGAATTTATTATGGTGTATAAATTAAAATCAAATATTCATTGATAATCATTCTAAATATGAGCAAAATCAAAATCTAAATATTCATTGACATTTGTCTGGAGAACATTGTCAGCAGCATTAAGGTCAAAAAGAGATATAGTACTCAACACGTTGCTTCAAGTGGTATAGCTTCGTTACTACTACCTGGTGACGTTGCTTCAAGTGGTATAGCTTCGTTACTACTACCTGGTGGCAGAACTGCTCATTCAAGGTTTGCAATACTACTACCTGGTGGCAGAACTGCTCATTCAAGGTTTGCAATACCACTAAATCCAAATGAGGATTCTACATGTAACATCAATCAACCACTAAATCCAAATGAGGATTCTACATGTAACATCAATCAAGGTAGCGAATTAGCTGAACTCATTGTTAAATGCAAACTTATAATTTGGGATGAAACGCCAATGATGCACAAACATTGCTTTGAAGCTTTGGATAGAAGTTTGCGTGATATATTGCGTTTCAATAACCCACAAGGGCTAGACGTACCTTTTGGAGGAAAAACAGTTGTGTTTGGTGGAGACTTCAGACAAATTTTACCAGTTATACCAAAAGGAACTAGGCAAGATATTGTGCATGCAACAATAAATGCATCTTACCTATGGAGGTATTGTAAAGTCCTACGCTTGACAAAGAATATGAGACTCCAAAACTCATCCTCAAATAATGATTATGCACAACTGAAACATTTTTCTGAATGGATTGCAAAAATAGGAGATGGCAAAATTGAGGGGCAAACAGATGAATGTGAATACATAGAGATACCTGGACAAATACTCTTACAGTATTCTACAGATCCCATTAAAGCAATTGTGGAAAGCACGTATCCATCATTCTCAAGTATAATTGATGATCCATCGTACTTACAAAAAAGGGCGATATTGGCACCAACACTTGACGTGGTACATTCTATAAATGAATATATCAGTTCTTTAAACACGTCTGCTGGAATTACATATTTGAGTTGTGATAGTACTTGCAAATCTGATTCTAATGTTGATATGTTAGCTGATGTTCACACTCCAGAATTTTTAAATGGAATCAACTGTTCAGGTGTACCCAATCATGCATTGACATTGAAAGTTGGCACTCCAGTTATGCTATTAAGAAATATTGACCACTCAATTGGTTTATGTAATGGCACAGGAATGGTAATTACTAAACTTGGAAATCATGTTCTAGAAGCAAGGATATTGTCCGGAAGCAGTGCAGGTGAGAAAGTACTCATACCAAGAATGTCACTTACTCCATCAGACTTGAGGTTGCCGTTTAAATTTCAAAGAAGACAATTTCCATTAATTGTCTCATATGCAATGACAATTAATAAGAGTCAAGGACAATCGCTTTCTCATGTAGGCCTATTCTTGAAAAAACCTGTCTTTAGTCATGGACAATTATATGTTGCAGTTTCTAGGGTCACTACTCCAGAAGGGCTGAAAATATTGATTTGTGACAGTGAAAGCACCAGAAAAACTTCAACAGCAAACATTGTATACAAGGAAGTTTTTCATAATTTGTAAATATTCGACTTCATTCTAAAATAATATTTTAAATTTATAATTGTTATTAAATTTATTATCTTCTTTACTTTCAAAACAAAATTTACTACAGTAGTAATTAAAGTCATTATGTTTTAATTTTGAGATTTTTTTAATTCCAGACTATTGTATACTATTTTTTTTTTAACTTTTCAAACATATTTATTATACAAAAAAAAAGGGATCAAAACTATTTTAAATCAAGTAATTTTAAAAAACATTAAAATACAGTTTGATTCCAAGAATCTTTAAACATCTTAATGATTTTTAAAATTATTTACACTTTTTCCCGTATTTATTTAGATAGTAATGAAATTAAATATCGAGAAATATATTATTCATACTTTTACACTTATCTTATCATTGAACAAATATACACTAAAAATATGATAATTATTTATTGTTTATAATTTAACCTCTAATTTTATAATTTAAATATCTAATACAAAAATTTCATCCGTGCATCGCACGGGTAAAATACTAGTAAGTATTGCAGCCGTTAGTTGGAAACCCAAAAGGTTTAATCATTAAGTTTGATATTAATTAAATGTAACAACTATCCGCCCTCAAAAGACCAACTCATTTTAATGCAATTGGATTTCTCAAAATTTGTCCAAAACGACTTCGTTATCAGTGGGCGGGAAATCAAAATTTTTTTTTATTTACCAAAAAGTTGTTGCTTTTATATATNTGTTTTTTATATATATATATATATATATATATATATATATATATATATATATATATATATATATATATATAATCTATATAAATACTCCGTATTATATAAATATGAATTTTCCTGCCTACAATTGGTCACAATTTCCGACCAAAGGTTGGAAGGAAATCAACATAATGCACTAGGGAATTTTCCGACCAACATGTGGTCGGTATTTTCGTCCAACGGGTCAAAGTTGGACAGAAATTCCCATTCTAAAAATGGTGGATTACCATCCGGAAATTCCGTCTAACTTGCGGAAATTCCGTTCAACTTTGACCCGTTGGACAGAATTTCCGTCCAACATCTGATATTAGACGGAATTACCAATGTTCATTTTTCCGGATCCTCATTTTAGTTGGAATGTTGGTCGGAAACCAATTTTCCGATCAATAACCCTTGTTTTCCATCCAATTTTCGTTGGGCGGAAATAGTGAGATTTTCAGTAGTGCAACTTAGAATATAGATATATCATATTTGCTAAAAATTCCAATCAATATTGTTTTTGAGATTTTTTGAAATGTAAATATACTATTATAATTGCAATTATGGAGATTCATTTTTTTACTTTAGAAATCATTAACGTAAATGAAAAAAAAAATTGCATGACAACCGTTCTTTAACGTAACTTTTATAACAAATAACAAATGTTAAGAGAGTTGAGTAATTTTTCGAAAGATAAAATAGTAACTTTAGAAAATAAATATAAGATATACAATGAACAAAAACAAAAAGTATTATATATATATATATATATATATATATATATATATATATATATATATATTAACACATCATTTATTCCAATCTATACTATCTATACTATATATAAAAGCATTATCCTCCTCCACAATTTTCCCGCCCAAACGTAGGGGTATTTTAGTAATATGGTAATTATAATAATAATAATATTAATAATATTAAATATTAATAATATTAATTATAATTATTATTATTATTATAGAATAATATTAATTATTAATTATAATTATTATTATTATTATAGAATAATATTAATTATTGATAGTATAATATTAATTATAATGGCAAAAACTTGTGTGAGACCGTCTCACCGTGAGACGGGTTGGGTCGGGTCGGGTTAAGATGTAAATGTAACACTTATATGCACAAATGTCATACTTANTTTTCCCGCCCAAACGTAGGGGTATTTTAGTAATATGGTAATTATAATAATAATAATATTAATAATATTAAATATTAATAATATTAATTATAATTATTATTATTATTATAGAATAATATTAATTATTGATAGTATAATATTAATTATAATGGCAAAAACTTGTGTGAGACCGTCTCACGAATAAGGATCCGTGAGACGGTCTCACACAAGTGTGACCCAATTATAATTGGNGTCGGGTCGGGTCGGGTCAAGATGCAAATGTAACACTTATATGCACAAATGTCATACTTATATGCTCAAATGTAATACTAATCAGGAATAAAATTTTTGTTACTTATAAGGGTAAATGTAATACTTTTAAGGAAAAATACAATACTTTTACATTTCGATTTAAAAGTATTACATTTTTCCATAAAAGTATTATATTTGTCCTTATAAGTAAGGGCCACTTGTCAACATTACTTATTATGAAAAATGTATTACTTTTGCTCTAATAAGTAACAAAAATTGTATTCTTGATTAGTGTTATATTTGAGCATATAAGTATGATATTTGCACATATAAGTATGACATTTGCATAGTGCTTTGACCCGACCCGACCCGTCTCACGAATAAGGATCCGTGAGACGGTCTCACACAAGTGTGACCCAATTATAATTGGTTATAATAGGTTATATATGCTAATAATATCTAATAATTGTAATTGGCAATTGCCATGTAAAATTAAATCAAATTATGAATGTCAATCATTTATTGTAATTGGCAATAAAAATGGGTAATATTTATATATACACGAACATTGTCTTCAAAAAAAAAATATACACGAATTATGAATTTTGGCTGAGATACAAAAATTACGAATGCCAATCATATTATATTATATATATGCTAATATATTACGAATGTCAATCATATTATATATATATGCTAATATATGCTAATAATCTAATCTATATAATCTATATATCTATATATAATCTATACTTCTATACTATATATAAAAGTAACATACTCCTTCCAATTAATTATAATGGCTAATAATCATTATTGATAAATTGAAAAGGAAACGAATATTATTAATTAATGAAAAATTATAAAGATTCCTAATTGACTGAAATAATATTTGATTAAGAGGTAAATTGGAAAAGGAATTTGATATTATTAGTTTATAATTCTCACATTCCCTACCTATAAATACAATGGATGGTGACAAAAGAAAATTATAATTCTTCATTTTGCACTTGCCCCCCCTCGTCTCCTCATGTTGGTAATTCTCTCATTCCATTCTTCCACCGCCCAGTAAGAAATCATATTACAAGATTATGATATTACATGAATCTTCGTTTTATGATATGAATTAATTATTGCGTTTTCTTTTTATAGTTATGTACTGGCCAGGTGTTTGCAAGCTTTTGAGCCTCGAAGAACATCCAATTGTTCATAAACCTGTTGATCCTAGCATCTTCATGCATCGTTATACTAATGGTCAGGGACTGAGGGTCAAAATAATTCATCCTCTATTCGTTTAAGTCTGTCCCCTTTTTTCTAATTTTTGATGTGTAAACTAAATTACTAAGGATAATGATTAATTGTCTTTATGAATTGGTGCATCTTCATCCAAAATGCTTAGATAATTATCGAATGTGCTTTCTTCCAAATCGTTGTGGGCGGTAGGAGTTGAAATGCATAATTTTGACTTCTCTTCCTCCATCAATTGTAATGAAAGGTGACTACAAGAATGGCGTATCAAAGAGAGTGTTGCAGATTGTTGCAAGCATGAAACGAGATTGGATGCAGGTTTTCTTTAAAAATAACTCTGTAGTTGATAGATGAATGATTTCGTGATGTCTAAGTGGTCTCTCTCATGAAAATTTTAAATTAATTGCGAACTGGTAGAAAATCAGTGGGTTTTTAGGCGCAACATTGTATATTTCTGCACTCTCTTATGGGTTCAGATATTCAAAATCTAATGTTGTAAGTATATATATTGTAAAAGTTGGTCGGTTAATTAAATTCTACTGCTATATATATTTTCTACACCATTAACATGTAATATGCATTTTTATTATATAATAGTTGACATTATATTTATTTTTTAAATTATTTCTTCTTTATTTTTCTATATTTATTTTAATAATAATATAATTATCTAATCATAATAATATACAAAATTGTCTAAGACTTCAAATTGGATTCCAAAAATACATTTTCATGACATTGATATTGCCTAATATTCTTATTAATTATTTCCAACATAATTATTTCAATTCCTAGCCGAAATTAATGTACCAAAATATTAATTATTTATTAACATAATTGTCTAATATTCTTATTTTATATTTAAGGTATAATATTATTAGTACAAAAATAGATTATCATTCCCTTTTTTTGAGTAATTATTATGATATTTTTATGGTTTTTTTTTATACTTGCCATTATAAAGTATAATTGATTTTGTACTATAATATATATATATATATATATATATATATATATATATATATATATATATATATATATATATATTAGTACAAAATAAATTATACATGTGTTAATAATTGCCTAATAATTATTATGGTAATTCTCAGCACCTACTCCCATGTTATTTTTATGATTATTTTATGATAATCTATATACATATTTTTATACTTAAGTATAATATTATTGGCACAATATAAATTATAGTTATCTTTTTTTAAGTGCAAATACTTAACTTAATAATTAAATATTAATATAATTGCCTAATTTTTATTTATTGTAATCATTATGATAATACTCATTCTCTTCTTCCGTGTAATTATTTAGGTAATATATATAAAAGTATAATATTATTATAATTATAACTAAATAATAATTGAATAATTTTTTCGGCATTAATGTACTATAATTATTTAGCCTTTATATATATATATAATTTTCCTAATATAATTTGTATCTAATTGATTTTGAGACTAATATATAAATCATTACATTTCAAGATTTTTTTTACCTTACCATAATTCATCAGTTTTCATTGTATCTCTGGCTTTTTTCAGTCACATAATTAAAACTCTACTCATAATGGTTCTTACTTTCGTTTTACTCAATGAAATAAATGCCTAAAGTATTGCTTAGACAATTAGGGTACGATTGATTCGATTGTACGTGGTGTTAGGGTTAAAAGATTGAGATAATTCTTTTTTGTTTTGTTTTGTTTTTTTTGTCGAAAACCATTTTAATGAGCTGCTGTAAATATATATATATTTTTTGGTTTATTTCATTGGACTTTCTATTTATCCATTTATTTATTGTATTTTATTTATTTATTTACTTAGATAACTAAAATAATAGCAATGATTATCTTTTACATTTATCTATATTAAATAACATGTATATATACAATATATGCGGACTATGCATATTACTGGCATATTTTGTGTATGTGTAATTTGCATAATTATGTTTATACTCTAGGCACATTTGATTTATTTAAATTCAAATGTTTTAAAATCACGTGTTGTATCTAATAATATAATGTTTTATAATATATTTTTTTGGTAAAATATTGTGACGATCAATATATACAAGCAATTCAATATTACAAGATGAAACATGTTGAGAGTTAGATCAGTAAATTGCCTGGCTAATGCGACTCCGTGCAGCACCTCCGACCACCAGCTGTATGCGTTAATACCGAGGTGGGGAATGGCGGGGACGGCGTTCACAAGCCCCCTTGAGCGTGAGGCTGGAGACGAGACCCCTGAGTCGGAGGCGGAGGGAAACATCCGGCTGGCAGAAGGCCAAGGTTTTGGTTGGTGGGTCGGAGGGATCGCAGGAGAACGGCGGCGGAGCCGAGTGGGCAAAACTGTGGAGTCTCATGGTTGACGACTAGCGGCTGGCAAAAGCCCAAGGTTTTGGTTTGTGGCCGGAGGGATCCCAGGAGAACGGTGGCGGAGCCAAGTGGGCGAAGCCATGGAGTCTCATGGTTGACCACTAGCGAAAGTAGCGAGTGAGAAGACGAAGATGAACGAAGAAGCGAAAACTAAGGAAAAGAAACAAAGACATGAGACTCATTTAATAGCAATATTTCCTTTAATTTTTTCATGGGAGACCGTATACATGAGACATTGGTCAAGTCTTTCATGGCCTCTTGCATATGAGAATACCCTTTTACCCCATCATCATCTGAACCAGAGATCCTACTGACTTTAATCTATTGTTCCATGCAAAGCACAGTTGCCTGGAGTAAGGAAAACAAAAACTAAGGAAAATAACAATTTTTAATGCCATGTCTTCGGCCATGTCAGCGCTTAACCGGAAGGACATGTCAAGAATCGGCTAACAGGTGAAATCGAATGAATTTGTGCTGTTGAGTGATGTAATTGCATGTTTTTTTGGTTGAATGGTCTGATTGCACTTTGGCGTTACGTTCAGTGGCCAATTTGGCCCTTATTCTAAAAAAAAAAAATTCCTCAACGGTCATTCAACAGGACGGTTGACCGTTGACTGTTGAGGAGGAAATTTTTTTATTTGCTTTTCCTCCTCACCGTTGAGGATTAAATATTTTTTAATTTTTTTGGTTTTCTTTTGGTTTCTATTTTTTTTATATATCTTAAACACTCAAATTTTCTTTACAATTTTATTTTCTCTTTAAAATTTCTGTATTTAATTTACAATTCATCTCAATATGTCTTCAAATAGGAAACAAGAAAATTCAAATATCCAAAATATTCCAATTAACATTATTCATATCCACATTCAAATTTTGTATTTTTATTTATGCATTTGTATCTGTATTTGAATTTAATGTGATTTTATTTGTTTCAACTACATAATTGAAAATGTATGTGTGAGTATGAATGGTATGTATTGGTTCAAATAACACATTCAACGTGTTTTCAAAAAAAAAAAAAAACACATTCAACATCAATGAATTAGATCATCTATAACGTGTGAAGTAAAGGGGAGAAAAGGTTGAAGGGGAGGGGATTAATTTTAAGAAAATATTATATGTATTCTCATTTTTTATTCTAACACATAAAATTTTGATGTAAACATTTGTATTTAAACTAACATAAAAAAAATAGTGTATCATTGTCCGCCGCATCAAAGAGAAATTTAGGGAGTAGGATTTTGGAGTCCATGTAATGTGTATGTGCTAGCACTTGATAACGTACAAGAGGCTGCAATTCATTGTCGTGTGACTGTGTGAGAAAATGGAAAGAAAACATTTGGAATCTTTGTAATAAATTGTCTTGTAACAAAAATGGAAGGAAACAAAACTTTTGGAAAGAAAACACTTGGAATCTTTGCAATAAATTGTCCTGTATGTAACAAAAATGGAAGAAAACAAAACATTTGCACCGGTATGCTTAGAATGAAGGAATTGGAAAGGAATAATTAGGGCCGTTAACGAACCGAACATAAACGAACGGAGGTTGTTCGTGTTCGTTTGTTAAGGATTTTAGGGTGTTCGTGTTCGTGTTCGTGTTCGTTAGTTAAGATTTTTGAAAATCATGTTCGTGTTCGTTTGTTAAGCGTTCGTTAGTGTTTGTTAACGTTAACGAACACATTCGTTTACGTACGTTCATGAGCATATTCGTGAACACTTAATAACCAAACACCTGCATATGTTCGTGAACGTAATTTGTTCGTGAACAAGAAATAATCTATGTTCACGATGTATGTATGTATGTATGTATGTATATATGTTTGTAAACATGTTCGCAAACATTATTAAACGAACATCAAACGAGCTTGTTAGCGAACACTACTAAACGAACACAACTAAACAAACACAAACGAGTTTGTTCGCGAAAACTATACTTAGCAAACGAGCTTACCACTGTTCAGACTCTGTTCGTTTATTAACCGAGCTCTAAATTTTGTTTGTTAATGTTCGTTTACCTTAATAAACGAACGCTTACCGAGTTCGAACACGAGTAGTTTGTCAAAAGCTCTGTTCACTAACAGCCCTAGGAATAATTATGCAGGGAAACAATAAGGTGGAATAAAAAAATAATTTAAATTACTAATTTTGGTGGGCAAAAATGGAATTTTGATTGGAAATTGAAAGGAAAAAACTAAAGGGAAAAGGATCAAATAGACCCTGAACTTTAAGCAAAAAGTCAATTAGACCCCTAAACTTTTGAAAGGTGCAATTAAACACATGAACTTACAATATAATTTTAATGCATCCCACCCCTTTAGCCGGTTAACTCTCCACTAACTTCCGGTAAAATGCTGACTTGTCAATATCATTAAGATTTGATTTGCCACATAAGCAAAGTACCCAAAAAAAAGTCAAAACAACAAAAAACTCAAACGGGCTCATCTCCTCTTTCACGGAAGGCACGCCGGTGCGGAGGTGCGGCTGGCTTTCCGGCTGGGCAAGTTTTTCTGTCCTCCTCCTCTGCAAGCTTTTCTAGTGGTGGCATCAGTTTTGCCTAATCCATGTACCCACTGGCGGATCTAGCATGGGGGTAGTGGGGGCTGCTGCCCCCACTCCCCCACCCCATATATATAGTATATATATTAAGTATATCAACATTTAAACAAAGGTTAATTTGCTTAGATGGTAAAACTTCACAGACGGAATGAAATGGTCAACTGTTTGAATCCTTACATTGAATATTGTTTTTAAAATTTTTAGCACCAATAGTGAGATTTCAGTGTCTATTACTCGAATCCTTCCATTAGCATTGAATTTTGTTTTCAATTTTATTTAATATCAATAATTCTAATTGAATTTTTTATTTATAATATTGTGGGTTTTTTTTTCATTTCTTAATATTAATAGTGAGATGAGTGCAATTTTGTTTTTATCATTTTTTAATATTAATAGTGAGGGTTCTAATTGGATTTTTTATTTGTAACATTGTGACTTCTTCTCTCTTTTTCCTTTTTTTTTTTTTTAATATTAATAGTCAGATCTTTTTCCTTTTTTTTTTTAATATTAATAGTCAGATGAGTGATTTATAATGTGTTTTCTATTCAAACTATTTTATCTACTTAATTACTCCATATGTTTTATATTTTGTTTAAAATATTTTTTATCTTGATGTATTTTGATTTTTCATCTCTAGTTAACAATATTTATGACTCGATCTCTAAGTATTTTGTTTTTTATTTTTTCAAAATATCTGGTTAGTTTATATTTCTCCCCCACTGATAAAGTTTTCTGGATCGCATGTACCTGTGGCTGAATGAGCTGAAATCGGAGGAGAGGAGTCTGTACTTGATCTATCTTCTCACCTACGCCGACCACATGGCAACAGCAGCTTGGAGACGACGAAACCATGTAGCGCATCGCCTGCTACTTCGCCTAGGCCCTTGAGAACAGGGTGCTCCGAAGTCTTCCACGCATTTACCTAGCCCTCCATTACACCAAGCTGGCTTCTTGACGGATGATTTCCTCGCACCAAGTTGTTCGTTGAATTCAGCTTTATTCTTTCTATGTATGATCCTTTATTCTTTTTCCTTTAGCTTTAATATTTATATGAAGCCACTGTAGATGGAGTATATATATATATATATATATATATATAATCTTCAAGTTGCATGCAAATAGTGTATTGTACTGATTTGTACATATTGGCCAGAATAGATATGATCTTTAAGAGGCATTAGATCAAATAATTACACTAGTGAGTTAGTGTGCCTGTTAATTGTATTAATATTTATAAACAAGAGAATTATTCTTCTAGTTGACGTTTGAAAGTTGTTATTTATATGCATGGCCAAGTTTGAAGTAGCAATAACAATTAAATTGATGGATAATACAACATGATTAAACTGGGAATAATAAAAGAAAAATATAATACTGCAAAAAGCATCGATATTGCAAAGCATATTTCAGACCACAAGAAGAAGATGCATGAATATGGTTTCTCCCTCAACAACATCCTTCCCCTTCAAGACTATCATCATTTGCTCGCCCCGTTTAGAATCCTCCAGTTTCTATTATTGCATGTCGTTTGCTCAAGGATTAATAATTCCCTTCTAGTGGGAGATGCAGCCTGGCCCCAAACCTTGCCAATATGACATCGCCAGTTCTCCAAAGTGGCTTTTTCGGGTGGCCAACCATGCCATAATTGAGTCCATGGAAAGCAATAAAATGGTGCACATAATCGATTTTCACGCTGCCGACCCAACACAGTGGTGTGCTCTGTTTCAAGACCTTAGCGCCGACCAGAAGGGCCGTCACATCTCCGCATAGGCGTGCACCCCGTGAAAGTGGTGATGAGCAAAGGGTATATGAGTCGAGTTACCAAAGGCCCATTCAATCCAGTATATTTGATGAGCAAAGAGCATGAGAAACCGAGGCCACCTCCAAAAAAACTTGCAGAGGAGACAAGGACAGAAAAACTTGTCTGGCTGGAAGGCTTGTCGCACCTTCGCAAAACTGGTGTGTACCTGGTGAAAGAGGTGATGAGTAAATGGGTTTTAGTTTTAGTTTTAGTTTTTTTTTTTAATAATTCTTTTGACTATTTTTTTTTCTTTGCTTACGTGGGGAGTCATAGTTTAATGATATTGACAAGTCACTTGCCAGGTTGGATCTTATCACAGGCTACCGGAAGGCAGTTTTTATATAGTGGACCGCGGTCCCAAAACGACGTCGTTTTAATAAGTGGGAGACGGAGCTCCGTAATTGACAGTACAGTTCATTCCAAAAGATACTGCCTTACATTTGTTTTGATATTATCAAATGAAACTGTAGTTATATCAAAATGTAACTGTAGTTGTGTTGAAATGTAATTGCAGTGTATATGAAAAGATACTGAATAACAGTTTCACATTTGTGTTTGATATTATCGAATGAAACTGTAGTTTTATCAAAATGTAACTGTAGTTGTGTTGAAATGTAACTGCAGTGTATATGAACAGATACTGAATAACAGTTTCACTTTTGTGTTTTTATATTATCGAATGAAACTGTAGTTATATCAAAATGTAACTGCAATTGTGTTGAAAGGTAACTGCAGTTGTGTTGAAATGTAACTGAAGTTGTGTTGAAATGTAACTATAGTATATATGAAAAGAAAGTGAGTGGCGCGAATTCATCCGTCTATTTTCATTAATCAAAACGACGTCGTTTTGGGACCGCAGTCCACATACACAATGCATTGTGGACCACGGTCCACGATATAATTTGCGACCGGAAGGTTAATAGGCTAAAGGAGTGGGATGAACTAAAATCATGAGTTCATGTGTTTAATTGTACCTTTCAAAAGTTTAAGGACCTAATTGACTTTTAGCGTAAAGTTTAGAGGCCTATTTGACCCTTTTCCCAAAACTAAAATATCCTTTCGATCCATCATGTTTTTTCCCTTTCCATCCATCACCGAATTGGAATTCATAGGAGGACCCTATGAATTTCAATTCCACAAATGGAGGGAATGCAATCCCTCAAGCCAAACAATGTAATTGTGTTCCGCAAAGAATTAGGTTGTAGTTGAATTACAACTACAACTACCAAATAAGTCTTGGGGGAAGAAAAATGGAAGAAAACAAAACATTTAGAATCTTTACTTTTAGGATAACAGTAGGGCCGTTCCATTAAAAATAGAAGTCCTGCCTAATAATTTAATGAATAACCTACCTCTTCAAAGAAATCATAATCCTTCTTTGTCATAAATATGTGTAGTGAAATATGCATCCTTCAATACTCCCACAACGGTTCTTTCACAAAACTAGAGCATATACATGTGTCTTTAAATTTGTTCTGCCACTTTTGAACAAACATTTGAGTTTTATGCATGTATAGAAAAGTTTTCTAAATTTGTAGAGTAAAAATAAAATATTGTAAAACAACCATATATATGCATAAACTAAAAGTTTTGAAATACAAAATATTAATATTATAGTAAAAAAAATACCTCTACATCATGGACTACATACTCTATGGAGTTTATTGTTTCTGAACCTCTGGTCTCTAGAAGATGAACGACACGGAGCACTTTAATCTTTATGCAATTCCATATGAGTCTAGGATGAAGTTCACACCTGATGTGTAGAAAAAATGAGTGATGGTGAGTGTAGGGGTGTAAAATGTCGTTCTGCTGAGGATTGGGGGTTATGGCACGCAATATGCAATCACAAAACTAGGCACTAGTACAAGGAAATCAACAAGAAGCTAAGCAAATGACAACAAGATAGAACAACACATAAAAAATAGATAAATACAAAATAAAGAAATAGGACTCAAGTTAGGGGCATTACCATCTAGATGCTTTAACACTTAAGGTTGGGGGAAGAGCAATTTACCTAGGGTCTTGAGGCAAGCACAAATAAAGCCTAGTCAAAACAAGGATTGCCCCACTTCCGTGGTGTATCAACCCAAGTTCTTGAAGAACAAAAGCTATTTAAGCTCTAATCTACCCCTATTTCCATAGAAGGGAAATTGGGTTCGAGAGTGGGAAGGCTAAAGTCTTCCATCCAATTCCCATTGAGATGAAAGACTTTCCAAACACAAACAAAAATTGCTACGTATCAACTATTGCAAAATAGATTAAAGACCCAACTCAAACACATGAACCCTAGGTTGGGGTTCTTCCCCTTTTTCACAATAATCAAAACTTAAGCATCAAAATAGATAATACAACCCTAACTCAAGCCCATAAACTAACTACTCATGATTAAATAGCATAAAGAACACAAAAACACAAGTAATAAACATAAATCTTGATAAAGGAAAGAAAGCTTCTCTATTGAAATGGTTGGAAGAATCTTGAAATCCAAGATTACAAGCTCCAAAAGTGTTAAAAACATAGATCTAAGCCTAATCTAACCTTAAAATATGAAAGGAAGTGAATGGGAGTGTCTAGGGTTCAACCATGGGTCAAAACCGAGTTCAAAATGCTCAAAACGAGCTTAAATAGTGAGTAAAGCATGTGGCATCCGGCCGGATGCCTCCTCTCCAGAAACTGCATTTTGCACTGTAATTCAGCCTAAAACCTCCGGCCTAGCATCCGGTCGGATGCCTCCTCTCTAGAAATTACATTTCCGAACTCTGTGCAACTTCTTTGACTTCTAGGCTGTTTTTCACCATTTTCCATTCAGAATTACGAAATTTGTATCTTTGGAAATGTTGTAGCCCTTGAAGTCTTCTTTCCAATGGCTCAAAGATCACTTAATGTGGACATTTATAGGTTGAGATATCGTCCAATCACTAAGACGTCGACGTGCAGAAATTTCAACACCTTGATCTTTTGCTCCTCTTTTGTTTTAGTTTGCCCAAATGGCCAATACCATATATTGAAAATACAACTCTTAGGCTCCCTTGGAAGTGTTGCACTGATCTCCATAACTTCTCTTTGGCTCTCATTGACTCTAAATGCATCCAAAATGTTTCTTTTGACTCTAGTTCCCTTCAAAATGCATGAAACATTCATATTTGCTTCCAAATCCAAAATCCTTGCAAAACAACACAATTTAGTCATACTCTCATTAAATTTGGAATGATCAATAAGAAAAATGACTTAGTGAAATGGGAAAAATATAGACAAATAAACACTTATCAACGACCAACAATCTCAGAGTGAGTTGAAGCCATTGCTATTCGATGTAAATAAGATAGTACAGAGGCAGAAATACGTTGGAACCTTAGAACTTTAGGTTTAGCAAAATGATCTGTTTAAACAACAAAATGTTATGTTATTACGCTACTATATGTGAATATGAAAACAATATTATCATCAACTGATATTATTATAATATTATTCTACCAAAACTACCATATTACCATAATAATACATATTAATTTGCACGTATAATAATACATATGAATTTGCAGGATATAATATTATACGTGAATGAAATATGTATGTTCTTTTTTCAAAAAAAAAATATAGGTATGTTCTTACCAATTGCAAATAATAATTATTTCAGTAACCTACATACTATGTTCTTACCAATTATAATTAATAGATATTATTAACATACATAATATAATATTATTCTACCATAATTACTATATGAATTTGCACATATAATAATACATATGAATTTGCAGGATATAATATTATATTTGAATGAAATAAGTATGTTCTTAACAATTACAATTAATGAGAATTATAAATAATAGATATTATTAGCATACATAATATAATATTATTCAACCATAATTACCATATGAATTTGCACGTATAGTAATAAATAGGTATGTTTTTTTTTGGCACTATTGACTCTATTACAATGTAGTATCTGTTTACTTTTTCAACCTACTGAAGTACATAGAGTCAGACTTGAACCCACCCCTTCCATATGGTAGTGCAACCGAGTGCTACTAGACCAAATGTCTTGGCGAAATAGGTATGTTCTTAACAAATGCAAATAATAATAAGAATTATTGATGGTTGATTTTATGAGTATATATGGATTACCAATAATCATGAGTTTGGTTTTACTAAAATGTCCCTGAGTTTGGGCGGAAAAATTTGAGAAGAGGATTTTATTATTATATATATTAGTATAGATAGTATAGATATAGATTATTATTATTATTATTATTATTATTATTATTATTATTATTATTATAGTATAGTAATAGTAATAGTAATAGTAATAGTAATAGTAATAATAATAATAATAAAGCAGGGAACCATAGGTGAAAGTTATGTGCAACAAGCTAGGAAGGGGTCGGAGGATGAAGCCGGGAGAGAGACAGTGGTGTTGGTGGCGAACGGTGGCAGTTGTGGTGCCGATGGTGAGGTAGTTTTTTCCCTTTTTTTATTTTCTTTGGCGGTAGTGCCGATGGTAGTTTCCCTTTTTTTTTTTTCTTTTCTTGGCTGGTCGAAAAAATGGTGATCGCCAGAAAAAATGGTGGGAGTACGTGGTTGTTGTGGGTTTGGGGTAGAGCACTCGTGTTGATAACATGTTGAAATCTCGATGTATCCTTATATCATGTCCAAAGTCATATAGAGAATAAGGAAGGGAAGAGAAAACTAGAGAATATAGAAACTGCTCAAACACATTCTTATTAGATAACCATTTACAATATATACATATACATAATTAGAATACATGACCGTTAGGCCATTCCCATTTGTGGCTTTTAGTGGGATTTTGAAACAATAAAAGTTTTTGCGATAGTTTTTTAACAAATGGGAAGGGAAGACTTTGTTGGTTTCTTTCTCCTGCAAGAAAGGAGTTCTTTGCAGTTTGCTGGGCCCCACAATAATTAAGAGACGCCTCACTGCGTGAGGCGCAGATTTAGCGCCCAGGATGGCGCGTGCAGTGCACGCGTCAACCTGGGCGCGTATTAACCTTTTTTTTTTTTAATTTTTTATTCTGTTTTTTATTTTGTTATATTTTTAAATTTTCTGTTTTTCCTCCAATCTTATTTTCTCTTTCCTAATCACACTTACAAAACCTCCTCAAAATCCACACCAAAACCCCCGGAAGGCCTTACAATAACAAAGGATACCATAAAATTATAAAAACAGGATAATGGCCATAATATCATATACCATAAATAGAGGATAATGGCCATAATATTATATATATATTTATAGAGTTAATTCCATTTTTGGTCCTAGATTTATAGGTGGCATTCCACTTTTAGTCCTTTTTTTAAAAAACATCCACTTTTGGTCCTAGTATTATTGTGGCATGACCATTTTTGGTCCTTCGTCAAGAAAATCATTGAAATGCCGTTAAATACAATGAAATTTTGATCATTTTTATACAAAGTATGTTGACCCGCTATATCTTTTATGTTTATTTTTTGAAATAAAATCAAAATTGAAGACTAAAATGCTCTTGTATTAGACGAAATTTAAACTGTTTTGTTGATGGAGGACCAAAAATGGTCATGCCACAATAATACTAGGATCAAAAGTGGATGTTTTTTAACTAAAAGTGGAATGCCACCTATAAATCTAGGATCAAAAATGGAATTAACTCTATATTTATAACACTTAGAAGATGAGAGAGACTTAATTGTGATGTGATCACATCACAACTTGAGCCCAATCCCTTTGAACTTTTCTTCAACAATTTGATCAAGTTTGCTGGCCATTTCATCTGTTAGATGGTTCCTCCAATCTCTAACCTTACCTTTCCTGAAATACACATTATTTGGCCTATGAGTGCTCTTACCAATCTTGTTAACCTCCAAGTTGCTCAAGCTTTCAAAGCTGCAAAGCCTCGAGATTCCACCTACTACACCACCTTCTTCTTCCTCCTCAGAAAATGGACACCCCAAGAACGCTGCAATTCGCCTCAACTGAACTTCAGGCTCTTCCTTAATCTCCTCGTACTTCAAGAACATCACCTTCCTAGGATTCTCCAAGCTCTCCTTCCATTATCCCAACAAATGATCCCAAAAAGGCCCAAAGTGACTTGCTCCCCTGCAATATCTATCAAATGCCTCTAGAAACGGTATAGCTTCAGGCCACGAAGCTCAACCCTCAACTTATTGATGAAGTGCCAAAACGACACCACCGTGTCCTTTTGGTTTCTGCACACACAAATGAGCTAGTATTCCGATTCCCATACCGATTTTGGCCCTGTTTGGTAAATAATCAACCTATCAGTCAATTTTGACTTATTTGACCACTATTAGTTGTTTGGTTAATAAGTTTTTTTGTAACTCCAAAACACTAAAATTCAAAAGGCTACTCAATTTTCAATTAGCTTTTTGAGAAAATAAATTATACCAAACAGCTATCAGCTAACAGTTAATCTATCAAACAACTTTCTACAATCAGCTAATGTTATCAACTAATCATACCTTCTAACCCAATCAGTTAACAGCCATTTACCAAACAGAGCCTTTGATAACAACGCTAGTGATAAATGACAATACCCTAAACCCATTATTTATCATAGGGAAATCAGGGTTGTTTTCTCTTGCATAACAAATTTCTATGTTGCGAATTAAGTCCTGAGGACTTGTTGTGAGTAAAGGGTGGATTTCTTGTGATACAGGGAATTGTTTTCGAGTGGTCAAAGCAAATACCAGAGCTTTCAACCAAGTGGTGCCGCATTTAGGGAGGGTACATAGTATAATATCAGAATGTTGAGCCTGGAAGTGTTGTTGGCATCTAAGAGCACCGTACAAGAACTGAGAATCAAACCAAAACCCTTTGTATTTATACATATGAGGAGAGAGCCAACCTTACTCTCTGGGTAATGAAATGATGGATTCTCTTAGCTCTTTAGGGTAACAACTTTCTTGAGAAAATTGCTGCATAAATGAGTTTGAGGGTTTGGGATCAGATGGCGCAGCCATGGCAATATAATTGAAGCTATGAATGTTATTCAATTCTGTGAGGTCTGTGCAACTTTTTTTTGTTTCTTGGGATATATATAGATCATATGAGTTGATTGAGTTAGGTCTGAGCAACTTACAGTAGTTGAAGGTCACGCTGTTGGTCAGAACTTGTTAGTTGAGGGCACCTTTTCATGATGAAAAATACTTCATGCACTTCTAAGTTTCTACTTCGTTCTAACTTTTACTCCACTGCAACTAGCTCCAATTTTTTCCTTTTGTATAGAGTCATTTTCATTTTTGGTCCTACTGTTATTAGGGCATTGTCAATTTTAGTCCACTTCATTAATTTTTACCACATTACGACCAATCTTATTTAGTCCTTGTTACTTTTAGTCCATCGTTAAATTTTTTGTCAAATAACCGTCCAAAATAGGAGTATTTTCGTCTTTTCATGCTTTAATCATCTCATTTACCCTTTGCAGTGGTTTTCCTTACATATTTTCATCCAATGAACAGGTCCGGCGAAAGCCATGGCATTGTAATGTGGCTCACATGGCTTTCGCCGGACCTCTTCATTGGATGAAAATGTGTAAGGAAAACCACTACAAAGGGTCAAGGAGATGACCAAAGCATGAAAAGACCAAAAATACCCCTGTTTTGGACGATCATTTGACGAAAATCTTAACGGTGGACTAAAAGTGGCAAGGACTAAATAATACTGGTCGCAATATGACAAAAATTAATGAAGTGGACTAAAATTGGCAATGCCCCAATAAAAGTGGGACCAAAAATGGAAATGACTCATTTAAAATTAATTTTTTATAGTTATTTAGGGAAAATGACACTTTTCCCCCTAAGTTATGTGCATATAGCACTTTTTCCCCCTGAGTTATTAAAGTGGTAATTTTTCCCCTAAGTTATTTTAAAAGTGGTAGTTTTTCCCCCTGAAATGTTAAATTAACATTTTTGCCCTTAAAAATAACTATTTCATTCATTTTTATTCTCCAACCAATTATATTACTTATATGTATGGAAGATTACGGTTCGATACGAACCTAATCGAACACCGTAACAATTGAACTTAAAAAGTATGGACGATTACGGTTACGATTCAGAACCGAAAAAATAAAATAAAATAATTGCTAAATTTAGACTATTTTTAAATAAGAAATAAAATTATAAAAATAAATAAATAAGTTTTAATTCGATTGGAGGTTCAAAATCAAAATTAGAACAGAACCGTACTGATTTATCAAATAAGTGTTTGATCATTTTCACTATATATGACTGTGGTTCAATTCCGGTTCAAGGTTCAACAATTATTTAATTTTATTTTTTCGGTTCTGAATCGTAACCAGAATCGTCCATACTATTTTGGTATGATTGCTGCAGTGTTTGGTTAGGTTCGAACCGAATCGTGATCATCCATACATATAAGTAATAATTTGTTGGAGAAGAAAAATAATGAAATAATTATTTTTAAGGGTAAAAATGTCAATTTAACATTTCAAGGGGAAAAACTGTCACTTTAATAACACAGGGGGGAAAAGTGATATATGCACATAACATAGGCGGAAAAAGTATCATTTTCCCTAGTTATTTATTTTCTTGTAATATCAAAAACTAATATATAGCTGAAGATTATTAAGGCTATTCTTAACTCAGAAGTTTCTTTCACTTTCTAAAATGGGTCTCACTCCACATCATCAAATTTACAAATTCTTGGTCTCACTTTCATATTATATTATAAATATAATAACCAAATTATATAATAAGAAATAAAAAATTTTAAAAAGTAATCAAATAAGATTTACCATGTTTTTTCTCCCACTTTCTCATTCTCTCTCCTCTTGATAATTTAGCAATTTCTCTCTCCTATTGCAACACACATGGCATTAAATAGTAATAAAATATTTTGCCACATAGATTAGAAAGAGGGGGATTGGCAGGGTTGAGGACAACCTTATTAACATTATTAGCATCACATTTATATATAATTAATTATATTTTTTTAGCAAATTTTATATTAAAAACTTCATAGAGTATATGCTTTATTTCTTATGATCTTGACCACGGGATTGTGAGTGTGACTTTTTTACAAGTAGTGAAAACTATTCAAATATACACATTATGCATAAAAAGAAATATACAACAAGGTATAATTGTACAAATTTTCATTTTACGTCAATATCCATCAAAATTTGAATATTTAGTGGAGGGTTCTAGTTAGCCCATGTAGCTAAATATTTGCCGCAACATTGTTCATTATATATATATATAGGGACAGGATCAAATGATAAGCATTGCTCCTATGCAAATGTGTGAACTGCAAAATAAGGTAGAGTTCGAATCACGTAAGAATCCTTCTCTAGTTTGCTTGTTGATAAGCTCTTAATTAAGCTCAGTCTATCGACCAGAGGTCAGACGATTCCGAGCTTGTATAGGGTAGGTGAAAATGGGGTTGTTATGCCGTGGACCCAGGTCCACCTTGCAAGGTGGACCTGGGTCTACATTCACATACACTATACTCTATATTCACATACATTATACTCTACATTCACAATTTGTAAACTCCACATTCACACATTACAAGATTATATGTTTAGTAACTATATTACCACTGTTATGCATTCACACATTCAAAACTCTATGTTCACAGGTCCTATACTCCACATTCACACATTACAAGGTTACAAGTTGTTAGAACTTTTTAACTCTATTACAGATTCACACATGCATAACTCTACATTCACGATTTCTATACTCCATATTCACAATTTGAAACCTCCACATTCACACATTTCTAGGCAACTCTGCATTCACACAATCATAAATCTACATTCACGATTTCTATACTCTACATTCACACTTTGAAACCTCTACATTCACACATTTTTGGACAACTCTATATTCAACAATATGTTTACTAATTTAAAAAATAAATAAAATAAAATAAAAAGAGACAAAAACGACGTAGTTTTGGACCCAGGTCCACCTTGCAAGGTGCACCTGGGTCCACAGCATAATTTGCCGTGAAAATGTCCAAAAGTCCCATCTTCTTGCCATAAATACAATATTTATAAGGAAAGAGGGGGAAGCATCAAGCACGCATTTACCACTATGTCAAAAGCACAAAGTAGTCAGTGTCACGTTTCGATGGCAAGATGTTAGACACTGTCCAACATAATTAACAATCATTATTCCATGGACCATGAATAAAATGTATTTGTGTACTGAAGGTACATTATTTATTAAAAGTATGATTTGAGTACTGAAAATACATTATTTTGTATACTATCAAATAATGTACATTCAATACATAAATAATATGCTTTAATATATTAAAATTTTACCTTTTATTCCTAGTTCGCACAAGAAAATTTGCCCATAATTAATGGAGTAATTAATTCATTGTGTCGATTTTGAGTAGATGTGACCAATATATATTACATCTTTTCTACTACAAAATCTATGTTGCCCATGCAGCCAAAGATCTGCTCAATATTTAAAAGTTATTATGACCTTGCACCTAACATTGTTAATTAATTACTAGTATTTTTGCTCGTGCACTGCACGAAATGGATTTACTATAACATTTTAAGAATATTTGGATTGATATACAATTATATAAATTATAACATCAAATATTATATAGCGCAATTGATGAAATTTGTTGGACCGATTATGTTTTTTGATGTTTTCCTTACTTGAATTAGAGCAAATAATTGTCCAATTACCCGTGCGATGCACAGATAATTTTTTTATTATATATTTAGATAATAAAAATAAAGATAAAATTATTAAAAAAATTAATATTGAACATGTAGATTTATTTGATTATAAGATTAGTGCAAAAGTATTACTCAATTAATTGAATAATATATGACTTGTTTGTCTACAATTATCTTAAAAAGATCAATAGGTAATATGACATATGTAATTATATTATTACTAAAATAAATATGGGAAAAATTAGAAATAATTTAATCATAATTATTATAAAAATAAATTTAACGACCAATGTTTAGTTTAATTATCATAATAATTATTAGGCAATTATTAATAGTCAATTACACTAATATATGTGTAATTATACTTTTATAACTTAAGTATATTCATGTTCACTGTATCGCATTTAGTTTTTTATTCCTCCTTGATATTTGAATGAATTAATTGTAATTATTATAAATAATCTAACAACCCATGTTTAATTATTTTTTTCAAAAGGAAAGTGTAATTAACTTTTAAAAATACTTTTCAGTCAATTAGTAATGTTCTGTCCTTTCCAATTTGCATAATTTCCACTTCATTTTTCGTTAGAATCTTTTTATATTTTCAATCAATTAGTAAAATCAGTTTCTTTTCCATTTTATCTTTACTATTGTTTGGGCGGGAATTTCACAAAGCATTATTTTATATTTATTAATAGTAGTATATATAAGTATTTGAATTATTATTATTGGTGTAAATAATAATTAATAAATTATTTTTTCTTATAAAATTATGCCGAATTTGTTTTCATTACTCTCACAATTATAATGGTTTAATTATTCTCATAATTTGGTAAATAAAATTTTGTTACCAATTAAACTTTATTAATTTTTTACCAATTAATTAATAATATTAGTTTGTGCAGTATAGAACACATCCAGAACAAAATTTTAAGAAAAATTTACCAATTAGCTGATTGTTATCCACTCCTCCGAGAGCCTTTAACGATCCAAAATCTTTGAATTTGAACATGTGTTTGTAAATGGATGCAAGTTCCTTAAGGAAAAATCATGAAATTTAAAAAACCAAGCAAAAAGCTGAAAAAACTCAAAAAAAAAAAAAAGGCAGCATATATACTAACAACATAAAAAATGCATAACAATAAATACAAAATAAAGCAATATGACCAAACATGACCATGATTTTATTCCTATTAAATAAAACAATATACAATTGAGCAATATTAAATAAATCAATATCTTGACCGCAACAACAGAATTTGCAGATTTGAAAGTAGAGAGGTCTGGAATAATTGCATTGTGTTATGCATTTCTCTTTTAAAGTTCACAATATAGAATTAAGGATTTATATAAGATTGTATCTTATTACTACAGAATTGTAGTATGATAGGAATTGTGATACAATAGGAATTGTAATGTATAATTGTACAACGAATGGGAAAATAGGAAATAATCGCATCCTAAATATTGTAGGACTGTTTTGGGCGGGAAGCTTAAAGTGAAGATTTTGTTTTTATATATAGTATAGATTATAGTATAGATTATATATGTCTGTGTAATAAGCAAATTAAAATTAGAGATAACAGGAATAGGAAAATAGGAAATAATCGCATCCTAAATATTGTAGGACTGTTTTGGGCGGGAAGCTTAAAGTGAAGATTTTGTTTTTATATATAGTATAGATTATAGTATAGATTATATATGTCTGTGTAATAAGCAAATTAAAATTAGAGATAACAGGAATAGGAAAATAGGAAATAATCGCATCCTAAATATTGTAGGACTGTTTTGGGCGGGAAGCTTAAAGTGAGGATTTTGTTTTTATATATAGTATAGATTATATATGTCTGTGTAATAAGCAAATTAAAATTAGAGATAACAGGAGATATGGTACTTGTTTTTTGTATTTACTGCTCCCTCTGTCTCATTTTACATGTCATATTTACTATTCATTTGTCAAATCAAATCTTTCTTTAATTTTTGTGTTTTTGTCTTATTTACTATTCATTTGTCAAATCAAATCTTTCTTTAATTTTTGTGTTTTTGTCCTATTTACTATTCATTTGTCATGTGTTTTTTGTTGAATACTATTGAGAATCACTTCATGCCGCTTGACCACAAGGCCTTTGGCTTAATTTTTGTGTTTAATAGTTCTTTTAATGTTGTTTCTAAATATATAAATTTTATATATTAATGTTAAACTTAATATTATGAAAAATTAGATGAAAAATAACTTCAACCAAACCTCGTTAAATGAATCAGACAATCAAAATGGGACGGAGGTAGTATAACTTTTGGTGTAATAATATGATCTTCACAACTAACTAGCACATTATAATTTAAGTTATAAAATAAAAATTTAATTATATTTATCCTGACTTAACCCAATAACCCATTTGATCTATAAATAGATACCCCAATGCAAGAACGAAAAGTATGATAGACCAAATACTATACACGTACTGCGGGCCATGGCTGCGCCATCTGATCCTAAAATCACCACAAACTCATTTTCGCATGATCAATTCTTCCAAGAAAATTGTTGGCCCGAAGAGCTAAGAGAATCCATGATTTCATCACTACCCAGAGAGGAAGGTTGGATCTCTCCTCATATATATAACTACAAAGGGTTTTGGCTTGCTCCTCATCACTTGCATGGTGTTCTCAGATCCCACCAACACTTCCAGGCTCAACATTCTGATGTTATACTATGCACCCCTCCTAAATGCGGCACCACATGGTTGAAAGCTCTCATATTTGCCTTGATCACTCGAAAACACTACTTCCCATCACAGTTAGAAACATTAACCCACCCTTTACTCACCACAAATCCTCAGGACTTGATTCCCAACATGGAATTTTCTTATGCAAGAGAAAACAGCGTGGGCCCCCGTGATTTCCCTACTATGAATAATGGGCTAATGAGGCTAATGTCTACGTATTTAGTGTTAGATATAAATAATCTAACCATACAAAATATATACGAGAAACCTGACCTCGTAGTAGCGGAAGCGAAAGCCGTATTGATCTCCAGCCACAGTTGACGTAATGCCTCTTGAACGGTAGACCGTTAGTCATATTTGTCTCATACTTGACTCAGAACCCTAGATGGTGTACTGGTGTCTACTGAGCAGTATGAGTACCGTGAACTGTATGTGCTATACAATGCTTATCCTGTATCCCATCAATACAGATTTATATAGGCACAGAGTCTGGTTGAATACAACTACTAGTTGTTTAGTCCAACCAAACCACTTAATAAACCTAGTTAACTTGCACCACTTAATTAAGGTCCTAATATATAATATATAATATATAATATATATATATTATTAGGGAAAATCTTACATTCTCCCACTTGGTGCAAGTACTAGCACAACCCTCATCAAAGAACAAAACACACGAATCATAGTGATAAGTCCTCTATTTTTCAGAGTAATATCCATTATGGTCACATGTATTTCAATTCTCTAACTTAGGCTCCTCATGAACAAACCCAATGTTTATTCTCTGTATAACTTAAGTGGTGTTTCTCAAAATATATTATGTGCACAACTGAAGAGAGAAACCATCCAAATATTTGTACAAAAGAGTACATTGTATGATCTCTAAAATCCTTAAAAGCATGCCTTAAATAGAGATCCCTTAATGTTAGCATAATGCTAACTGTATTTTGTGACTTCTTTATAACTGAACTTGAACACTACCTCTAACAGCTAAGAGCTCAGAGTTGACACGTCTGTCACTCCCACTCATTAAATAGCCAAAAGATAGTTAAGTCACAGAATTATTCCAATAACTTAGAGAATAAACAAAAAAACCCTAAGTCCATAAATTTGGAAACTTAACAAACACCATAACTTCCCAAATAATCACAATATCCACTTTGAAATTAACTGAACATTTATGAGTCTTACTTTTATGTCTCACAAAATTGGTTTTGAGCCTTATATACCAAAATGGCCCAGGATCAATTTTGAAGAAATTAAAGACTCTTAAATGCTAAAGAATAACAGTGCACCACAAGTTAGATGATTTTGTTCTAATAAATTCCTTAATATTGTTACAACATTTTCATAAATATGTTGCACAACCAAATGTCCAATAATTTGAACTTATGAATTTATATGAACAAATTCAATATTAATACTTGTGGAATCTTTTGGACTTATTGTTTGACATACAATCCAATTTGCATTGGGAAGTATGAAGACAATAGTTAAATCCATAATCTTTAGTGGAGTATCTTAATGATCTTTTTCTTAATGATCACTCCCACTGTTCTTTAGCAAAAAATAATGATATACATACTCATAATTGATTTGACCAACTAATAAATGAAGATAGAATTCCCCACCATTAGTTGGGCATACTAAATAATCAATATCTGGTTCCAATAGAAGTCCAAATAAATAATGAAGATATAATTCCCCACCATAGTTGGACATACTAAAAAAAATACACCTTCCAAAACCAAGTTTGAATTTGGCTTAAAAGATACATTTTATTCTTGGAATCCAAAAGAAGTATATCATATCACGTAACTTACTATAGTTAGACCAAAGAACCAAGTAAGCTTTCGTGGAATAATTAATAAAAGTGGCTAAATTTTGGGAAGTAACTGAATACATGTTTTGCCAATGCAAACCATGAAACTTAGAATTTATAATTGAACTAAATTTATAAATTCTAAGAAATTGTGATAAAATTATTATCTGGGTTAAAAGGATTTATTGACATAAAACTTGCCTGTGGGCTGAAGTTTTAATTCTATTAAATCCAATTAAGAAACCCTTTATGATAATAGTTTATCTCAAAATAGTCAGAAAAATCTAGAGACATAAAACTTGCCTGTGGGCTAAAGTCTTACTCAATTAGATCCAACTGAAAATTTTTATTTATGATGAAACAATTTATCAAATGAGTTGAAGAATCAAGTGACATAAAACTTGCCTGTGGGCTAAAGTTTTAATTCAATAAGATTCATTACAACCATTATTATAAAAAACTTAAAGAAATCAAGTTTCTTTTCCTTAACCCTAGTGGGCAATTGAAGAATTATGATCCAAAGTTTACATCATAAAATTAATCTCCATGATAGAATTAGAAATTATTTACAAATAACCATAAAGTAAATAAATTAATTTCCTTCTATCATCACTGATAAAACTACTAACTACATTCTGATACATAATTGCATGTGGGCTAAATTATGATCGTTGTCCAGTATTTCATCCTGATTAATTTATACAAATATAACGAAATTGCCTGTGGGCTAAATTCCATCACATACATCTAATTAATCACAACTTATATGTCTAAAACTTTATGTGATCAGGATAAACTGCTTAATATATAATTTTAACTGATTAAGGATGCTGTGGCTACTCCCCAACCAAATTAAAAATTATAAGATCACTAGACATAAATCCCTTGCGTAATCTTTATGTGATCAAGATAAAGATATATATAATTTAATCTGATTAAGGATGTTGTGGCTACCCCCAACCAAATTAAAACTATAATATCATAACTTAATAATCTTTGGAAATTGAATAAGCTGTGGCTTTTAATTAACCGAGATTGAAACTTTAAGAGACTTCAGTAAATTAAAGATGATGTGTCTAGTCTTTAATGAACCGAAATCAAATCACATTGCAAAGAATAAAAAAATTTGACAGATTATACCAAATAATGATGGGAAATTTCAAAATGTATATACCCCAGAAAAATTGGTAAAACAAAACCTCACTAAAGACCAATTCTTTAGATAATATCAGTTTAAGGAGACTAGTGGCCAAGATGTTCTTAAGTCATGGCCATAAAACTAGTATGCCTCCCTGATTCATATACACAAAATGTATAACTGTTTGGGGTATAAACAAAACTGTAGGGTATAATCCGAAATTTAATAGTTCACATATGAATAAAGCTTTAAAATGGTGAACTAAATTAGCAGACTAAATGTGCTTAAATTCAAGCACTACCGTAACTAAAGTTTATGCATCAGTCCAACTTGATAAGGAACTAATATAATTCCAACATAAATTTATGCATTACTGAAGGCATAATAATAAAATTGCATAATTTAAAACCAGAATATTATGCAGTGGACAAATTAATATGCATAAAATTAAGCATTAAACTCATATATATATTCTAAACAAATTGCAACAAAATACAATTTTAATATGAGCTTTCAAAGTATATACTTAATATTCAAAAAACTCTAATGAGTCCAATCCGAAGGGACCCAAATTAATGAATATATACTTTGAAATTTTCAAACTTTAAACCCATGACAAAATGTTTTAATGCATCACACTAAATTTATGAGAAATAGACCGAATTTACAAATTCAACAATATCTAAAAAATGTATATATTGTCATTTGTAAAACAAAATCTCACAAACCCAAATTGCATAATCAAACTTAATATTATGCACTTAATTAATGTGATTGTATGCATAAAACTATCTGAAGAGTATGAACCAACTACAGGATATGAATTTATACCAAATATTCATTATTCATACTAACCAAATATGGACAAAAAGAACTAAAATCATAATTCGAAAAATAAATGAATTATGACATAGATGGCAATAGTCAATTGCCTAGCAAATATGTTTTTCCAAAATTACTGAATTGATTCAAAATCACTCTCCATAACCGAATTAATAATATTATTATCATTAATGGAAAAATTTGCAAATAATCCAAAAGAGCAATAAAATAGCCATAATAATATTATTAAATGGAGACTAAATGAGGAAAAACAATGGTTATAACCGCTAACTTTAAAAAAAAAACATTTTCGGATATAATTTTAAAAACTTGATAAAATTTGACGTCCGAAAAATATTAATGTCAAGAAAATGATAATATCCATAATATTTTCTTAACTGGGACATTGTCACATGAACTTAATTGGAAACAATTCAGGAGTCATAACTGAATACCATATTAATATTAATGGTATCATTAATTAAAATATTTAATGATAATAAGCAACATTATAATCATCATTAACATTTAACAATGACAACCAAATTATGGTAATACACCTTCTTAATGTTTCCATATTTGTAAAGATAAAATATGTGACTAGTCCAAAATAGCGGTTAACTGTAGTCGTAGCATTAATTACCAATTAATAATAAAAGATATTAATGACATACCTTAATGATGCAAACCGCATCTTTTCATTGCGCTAGCAACGATGACGATCCATAAGAGAAATAAACTTCATAATTACATCTTCATTATTGGTGTCAATAACCTCAATGCAGCGTCCAATGGTATGTGAAAGATTTGTTGGTAGGACTTAATTACCAACATTAATAGTCATGTAATAAAACAGAGTGTCATGGATAATCTTACCAATGTACCAAATATGGCAGATTACCATGAAACAATAATTATTATGAAAGGTAATAAATGAGATTAGCCCCTAAACTTGATAACAGTAATTAATAATGCCAATTGATAATAACTAAAACAAAGGCAAAACTGTAATTAAGGGATGCCATACACTAATCTCAATTTACTACATAATAATTAAACATGACTTATTACTTTAAAATTAAAGAATTAATATTATTATTAAGGCCCTGAAAACCATTGATAAATTGAAAACCATAACCAACTTAAACAATAGTTATAATTCTTAATGGCCAAAATAATAATTAAATTCTTAAATCCTTAATAGCTCAAAACCAGGCCAAAACAATAATTATAGAACTTAAATGCTCAAATTAAACCTATAATTCTTAATAGTCCAAGTGAGCTATAACATGGATGAAAAATGGTCTGCTACTGAAATAGACCAAACTTAATATTATTACCAACGATAAATACCATTAATAAAATATGGTAGTTAGTAATAATTAAAACTGAATAACCATGTTATATAAACCCAAAGGGAGCTATAATTATTATTAAAAAATATCAATCAATAACGGTAGGATCCATACTTTAATGACCCAAGAAAGGTCCAAATTAGCTTGTTAAAAAAAATAGGTTTTAAAGCCCCAAATCAAATATAGGACTAAAATATGCCCAAGATTTGATGAAAACCAAAACAAGCTATCTTAATAGGCCATAATGATTTAAATTGACCGAAGGATCCAAAATTGAATGATATGTCATATGAGTTAATAATATGCTAAATTCAAACTTAATGCATGCTTTAACAAATGTATAATTGAAACAATAATGAAATATTTGACAAATATACCTAGCATGCTTGAATTTGCATATTAATGTATTATTAACCCATATATCTTTAAATAAATTGCAATACTTTAGGCAATTTAATATAACTTTAATATTAAATTAAAATTCAAATAGCAAATTAAGACTTAATATTTGCCCCAAATTAATATTTGCCCCAAATTGAATGATAAGTTAATAATGAATTAAGGATGAATTAAATTGAGAGAAAGGCTAAATATGATGAAAGGAAAAAAAAGAATTGAGCCTAAAATACCATAACAGGCCAATTTCTTTTTAATTAATATTGGATCAGGTCAGCCCAAATGAGCATGACCCGACCCAAATTAAATTATAACCCACATACCTCATCATCTTCCTCATTAATCAACAGAAGCCCTAGCAGCCAGCCAACCATGAAAGAAGACCAGCGCCGAATGAAGCAACGAAGAGCAGCGACGGCCAAAAGCAAATGTCGCCGGCGCCAACCGCCCTCAGCCACGACGTCACCGGTCTTCCACCGCCAGCTACTTCAAGTCTCGTCGTCGCCCAGAAAGCGTGAACGAAACCGCGGCCTCTCACCCAGCCATGAACCAGCAGCGAAGCTACGACGTACAACAGTGAAGAGATCGCCGGCGTCGCCTGAAGATGGAGAAAAACAGCAGCATGGTCGCCGGGGAGGCCCAGCTCCTCCACTGCCGCCGCCATCCACGCAACGCTAACACCATCGTTCACCACCTTACACCCGTAGCAGCGTCGCGAACCAGCCACCGCCAATCGTCGCCTACGCATGCCAGCTCGGTCCGTCCGTCTTCCTCCGTCGCTCCAGGCCGCCGGTGAACAAAAAACAGAATCCGGCGTGCAGGCAGTGCGAAGGAAAACGGCTCAGCAGCAAGATAAAAAAGGAAACAATTGATTTTTGTTCTTTATTTTGTTTTGTTTTTCCAGCAGCCAAAGATAATTATTGGTTATAACAAATTGAAATACTTATCTCAATTATACCATCTATATAACAGATAATTCCGAGATCCAAAACGAAATTAAAACTGTTCTTAATGCTGAAATTGAATTAGTAGTTCAAATTCAACTAAAAAAAAATTATTCTAGCCTCCTAAACCAATTACAAATAATTCATCCAAATTTCAAAATATGCATAATCAGTTTGCTTAATTATATCAAAACCAAATAGACATATACTGTATGCATATATTTTGAATACTTGGTGATGGGTAAATACCCCAAGGGACTACTGTAGAAATACAATGTATATAGTCCATGTATTGTTGTACCCTTAAAAGGTCGGGTGTCCCTTAGAAATTGTTAAAGGGCAAGTGACCTTTGGGGAATATTATATTCCTGAAGGGTCAGGTCCTATTTCTATATAAAGGACCTGACCCTCCACTGTAATGGCAGACCCTCTCATCCCTTGCCTTTCGGGATCCTGATTCCATTCATCACTCAACTCTCACTCTCTCTCTCTTGTTCTTGGCTCATCTTCTCCAGGGAGGAAACCCTAGCTTTCCTCCCCAAGCATACACACTCCATACACTACATCATACTCAATCAAACACACGTGGTGTAAATCCGTACCCCCGTTTACATTTACACCATCATTGGCGCCGTCTGTGGGAATCGCGACGAAATGCCGTGTTCCTCTAATCAACAAGATGGTATTCACCACCATCGCCATCACCATCAACAATAACTTCATCAACCAGTTCCATTGGCGTCGCTGACGCGTCAACTGCCGCCGATTTTTACCCGGCCAGAGTCGCTGCTGCCACCGTTGGAGAAGAGTTCCACCATGCCACCGTCGACCACTGCCTTGACGTGCAACCTCCAGCGGCCGGTTTACGTTTTTTCCTCCAACGTACATCCTCCGGCCACACGCCCTTTCCTCTTCCCTTGCCTCGCCACTCTCACACGAAAACTTCCAGTCTCCAGTCATGCACTCCGAATCCAGTTGTCGGATCCAACTGCACCCCGTCGGTACCGCCACTTTGAACTCCATCGCTTGTCAAGATGGAGAGTTGGCCGTGACACAAGCTGAGCAGACGTCCTTCAGTTCATCTAATTCTCTGACGTAGAAATCTACTACATCAGATGGCTCCACATTGCGACATCTTTCTGAAAACATTGGAATATTTTAATGTTGTTTTGCTGCCCGATGTCATGGGGAATATTTTAAGTAGATGTTTTGCATGTGAATGGAAGAAATTCCAATGGGAACAACATAGGGAAGTGTGAAAGTATTGGGAGAAAATGGAAAGAAAAGACAAAAAGTAAAGGAAGTGGTTGGTGTTAAAGTGGGTGGGGTTTGAGTGTGTTTCACGGGAAAGAGAGAGTGACAAAAACAAAAGATGAAAAAGAAAAGAAGAAAAAGTGGCGAAAAAAAAAAAAAAAAAAGGTGGCGGAAATAAAAAAAAAATGGTGAAGGAAAATGGCAACTCACTTTCATAACAACAACTGATTAACGTTGGAGACGCACGCCACAACCACCGCGACTGCCATAGAAGTGCTCCACCATGCCGCCATGCCACCAGCAAAGCTTCCGTCTCCACTGTCGTCTCTCTCTCACTCGCTCATGGCCACCGCCACCGCCACAGCACCTCACCACTGGTCGTCGCCGGCCATTATCGCGACTACAAAAGCCGCGAACTCGCCGCCGTTCGCACACCACCGCAGCAACGACTTCCACATCCAACCGCCGCTCCGCCATCGCCAGTCCCAGATCTAAACCGTCAGCATCTCCGGTCACCACCACCCGCCGCGAATGTCGCCTCCAAGCTCAGAAAATACGTTGGCTCAAGGAACACCCGATCCAACAAACCGCCGGAAAGAGATGCGGTCGCCGGTGACGTCTCTTTCTCTCCGGCAAAGAAGACAGCGAAGAAAAAGATGATGAAGCTGGTTTCTTCTTTCTTCTTCTTAATCCATATAATATTATTATGTATTATTATTATTATAATGTAAAAAAAAAATGTATGGGGCCTATGGGGTAGCACGGCTACCCCATGTGATTTTCATAAAGTGGGGGACTTTGTCCCCCACATTGCATTTTTATATATATATAAAAAAAAAAAAGGAAATAGGACAGCCACTTTCGGCTATCCTATTAAAAAAAAAATAAAAATTCCTTAATGTGTTCCTATTATTGGATTAACGAAGATTTCACCAAGAATCAAGACTATTGAAGATGAAGACTCCAAATGAAGGTGGAGATTATTGAAGATGAAGACTTCAACGAAGATCAAGAAGTTGAAGATGAAGATTGTAGTCCCTTATTAGAAATGATAGATTTTTGTATCCTAATTTCTTTGTAAGGAGACTCTTGTAAAACTCTCCGACTCTTCCGATTGAGGTTTGACCGACCTGCACGGATTTGTCCGGTTGAGTATGTTGTATGCCCATGCTTCGTCATGGCACTTGTAAAAAAAAAAAAAAAAAAAAAAAAAAAAAAAAAAAAAAAAAACTCTCCGACCCTTCCGTTTGGGGTTTGGCCGACCTGCACGGATTTGTTCGGTTGAGTGTGCCCATGCCTCGTCATGGCACTTGGAAAAATCTCCGGCTCTTCCGTTTGGGGTTTGATCAACCTGCACGGATTTACCCGGTTGATTGTGCACATGCCTCGTCATGGCACTTGAAAAAGGACCATTGTGGTCGCAAAAGGGCCATTGTGGTCGCAAAAAAATAAATAAAATCCCGCGCTCCCGCGATGAGACCAAAATGGTCGCCCAAATACCGGCTTGGTGAAAAAGATGCCGTTGGCACAAAGAAAAAAGGACCATTGTGGTCGCAAAAAAAAATAATTATAAAAATCCCGCTCCTCAGCGATGAGACCCCTGTGGTCGTCAAAGCACCAGCTCGGTAAAAAAGATGCCTTTGGCACAAAAAATCTTGCGCAATATAGTGGCTTTGGGTGCCCGCACAGCCCCAAAGTGGTGCATTAAGGTATCCCTCGGAGTGAGGGTTCATTTTTAGTTATAGAAGTGGAGTTAGGAACTAACTTAGAATTTGCATATCAGGATAGGCATGCATTACATGCATATTTGCATTTTTTATCTTATTTTTTGCAGGATTTCTAAAAAGCTCACGGGATATGAAGAATCACTAGGGGACATGAAGAATCACTCGAGATTCAACCTAGAAAAGCTGATCAAGCTGCATAAAACCAAGACAGCCCCCTTTATAGTCTTTAAATGATTACGCCTTTTTGGTTGCACTCTTTTTCCCTTAGCTAGGTTTTTTCCCATAGGGTTTTTCTTAGTCTAAGGTTTTTAACGAGGCAACCAGCGTAAATCACGCCCCTCATGCTCAACTCAGACTTGAGGGGTTCATCACAGACTATTAAGGCATTCAGACCGGGGAGACTTTGCTTGTAACAAGTTGGCCGCCCGGAGCACATTTTACTTCTCGAACCTGACGACTCTCGCAGATTCAAGAAGTGGGGGACTTGTGATGGGTAAATACCCCAAGGGACTACTGTAGAAATACAATGTATATAGTCCATGTATTGTTGTACCCTTAAAAGGTCGGGTGTCCCTTAGAAATTGTTAAAGGGCAAGTGACCTTTGGGGAATATTATATTCCTGAAGGGTCAGGTCCTATTTCTATATAAAGGACCTGACCCTCCACTGTAATGGCAGACCCTCTCATCCCTTGCCTTTCGGGATCCTGATTCCATTCATCACTCAACTCTCACTCTCTCTCTCTTGTTCTTGGCTCATCTTCTCCAGGGAGGAAACCCTAGCTTTCCTCCCCAAGCATACACACTCCATACACTACATCATACTCAATCAAACACACGTGGTGTAAATCCGTACCCCCGTTTACATTTACACCATCACTTGGATTGTAATTGAAAGCTAGAGAAATGCACATATACAAAACTTAACGTATATGGCAAAACAATCAACCGGGTAGAGATTATAAAGGCTCTGATACCAAATGTTAGATATAAATAATCTAACCATACAGAATATATACGAGAAACCTGACCTCGTAGTAACGGAAGCGAAAGCCGTATTGATCTCCAGCCACAGTTGACGTAATGCCTCGACAAATACTTGACTCAGAACCCTAGATGGTGTACTGGTGTCTACTGAGCAGTATGAGTACCGTGAACTGTATGTGCTATACAATGCTTACCCTGTATCACATCAATACAGATTTATATAGGCACAGAGTCTGGTTGAATACCATCAATACAGATTTATATAGGCACAGAGTCTGGTTGAATACAACTACTACAGATTTATATAGGCACAGAGTCTGGTTGAATACAACTACTAGTTATTTATATAGGCACAGAGTCTGGTTGAATACAACTACTAGTTGTTTAGTCCAACCAAACCACTTAATAAACCTAGTTAACTTGCACCACTTAATTAATGCCCTAATATATAATATATAATATATATATTATTAGGGAAAATCTTACATTTACCACTAGCTTTGTTACCAAAATCGGTAGGGGAATCGAAATGCAAGCTCATTTATCTGTGCAGAAACCAAAAGGACACGGTGGTGTCGTTTTGGCACTTCATGAATGAGTTGAGGGGCGAGCTTTGAGGCCTGGGAGCAATGCCGTTTCCAGAGGCATTTGACAAATACTGCAGGGGAGCGAGTCACTATGGGCCTTTTTGGGATCATTTGTTGGGATACTGGAAGGAGAGCTCGGAGAATCCTGGGAAGGTGTTGTTCTTGAAGTATGAGGAGATGAAGAACGAGTCGAATGTTCAGTTGAGGCAAATGGCGGCGTTCTTGGGGTGCCCATTTTCTGCGGAGGAAGAAGAGGGTGGTGTAGTAGGTGGAATCTTGAGACTTTGCAGCTTTGAAAGCTTGAGCAGCTTGTAAGTTAACAAGACTGGTAAAGGCTTATTGTTGGGTAATTCCAATAATGTGTTATTCAAGAAAGGTAAGGTTGGAGATTGGAGGAACCATCTAACAGATGAAATGGCTACCAGACTTGATCAAATTGTTAAAGAAAGTTCAAAGGGACAGGGCTCAAGTTGTGATAGATGTCATCACATCACAATTAAGTCTGATCTATCTCTCATCTTCAAATATTATTGTGCTTTTTTCAAAAAAAAAATATAATTGTGCTTGTTATAAATTTATTATGTGAACATTATGATAAGATTAATTATATAACAATTGTAACGACTATTGTATTTAAGTCACCATTATCCATTTCCGTTATAGTTTGTTATTATATATACCTTTTGTAATATGTACAAGGTTGTTGGTTGTCGGTGAATAAAACTCTTTACTCTCCATATCTCTCTATTGTATATGCTTATTATTTGGATACTATACTCAATTCACCGGCTAAGAGCTAACAGGCTTTCAACACGTTACTACGGTATTTTTCAAAACGCTCCCATGGTGAACGGTATTTTTCAAATTGCCTATTTTTATGATTCACCATAAATTGCAGAATACTGCAAAAATAAAAGAATTTTTTTTTGCCTCCATTGAAGCTTGAACCCACTCCCTTCCAAGTAAAAGCGTAAACCAGGTGCCCCTATATCACAAGGTCTTTGACATTTTTGAGTTTAAATGGCTGCTAAATGCCTGCTAGGTTTTTTTTTCAAAAAGCAAAAACAAAAAGGCTCTCTCAATTTTTTTTCTCAATGGGTTTTGGGCCAGGCCCAATCATGCAGCACCAAGTTCTTTTCTTTGGACCCAAATACTTTATATAAAGCAAAGGGAGCTTACATTATGATCATTGTTTCATAAGACATTTGACTTTTTTTTTTAACAACAATGATCAACCTTTTCTAGGAAATCCAAATTACATTTTTATTCGAAAACAAAATAATACTCCACGTTGTATTGGGACTTCACTCGTCCAACCATCCGCCGCATCCTTTCACCATAGCAAAGTTATCCTCAACTTTCTCATAAGAATGACGATTCACTGCATAATGACTGTTCACATAATATTCTTGATGTTTAAGCTCCCGCTTGCTTTTCTCTTGATTCTGGTTGGACAATGGTGAGTAGTCACTTGAAACGCCACTGTTTATGGACAATGGCGAGTAGTCACACGAAACATCACCGTTTATGGACAACGGTGAGTAATCAATCGACAATTCTATAGGATGTTTGTCTTGTTTGCAAGGAAACGATACCGTCTCCTATGAGCCAGTTTTTCGCCCTTCGCCTCTTGCCTCCTACACAACTTGAACAATTGCTGGTTCAGGCAACTGGCCTTTTGAGATTTTATCTCCGACTTTTGATGACTTCATTTTTGGAGCTAAAGTAGAAATGTTATCCCTTCCTGTAGCAAGGCTCCTCTATTTATACATGTTCAATGAGCATTATTTCCAATTCCTTAATGATTCTCACCAATCCTATTTCTGATTTAATAGGATTTTATTATTTATGCTCAATAATCCGTTGAAATCAATAATTGATGATTTCATACTTTTATGAGCATTCTTAGAAACTCCTTGTCTTTATGTTATTGACTATATATTAAGATCTTAATATAGCAGGAGTGTATCATATCATGCCATGGATATAATGATATCACGGGATATCCAAGGATATCAGTTAATTTTTTTATTTCAATTCTCCCGCGATTACCGTGAGCCATACATGTACAACAATGTTTTATTTTAGAGCATGAACAACAAATGAAAATATTTTCTTCATTTTAAATTGTCATGAGATAATTATACCCTATTGAAATCCAACTACATTGCATTGCCTGCAGCAAATGCCCATGTTGGTCAAAACATACTGGTAACCTTTTATGATCATTTCCGAAAGATCTTCATATGCAAGCCTATACAATTTTCCTTAACATTATTGCTAAGGTTCCTTTTGTGTGTGTGCGCGCGCGCGCGCGTGAGCTCCGGTAGAGCCTCACTCTACCAATTGGGTAACATTATTTCAAATTTTCATAACAAAAACAATTCATTGCATGACAGTACAAATTTATATCTATCCCTGAAGTGATAGTCTCTTCCTTCATAAATTACAAATGGTAATTTTTGTTTCAAAGACCATCATTACTTTAATTTTGGCACTTTTTTGAAGGATCATACCATACTTATGATTATTATTTGGTGTGTCAAAAATGTTATTCTAAGACCCACACAGGTATTGATGTTTTTGTGACGTCATACTTGATATATTTTTTCAAATCTAGCTCTCTGCATATCAATACCAAAATTCCCCATCAACCTAGTACGTGTACACTATTTCCCATTATGCGTTCTTGTTCTTAGTATGCAGTCCAATTGTTATATCACCGCCATTTGCGTATCTTTTTGGGCTATATATAAGGTTATACAACTCCATCTATTTACATAGAGCCCATGATAAAGAATCAATAGATACGTTGAGTGCATATTGAAGATCTGTTTCACGGCATTAGGGGGAGATATACCCAAATTTAAATGACGAGAAATCCATGAAATGGAATGATCTTCATTATAATCCACGTACTAGTAAGATTGAATTAGAAGTTCAAAAGATAATCTATTTGCAATATTAGCAAATAATCTGTCAAATATATATACACTGATCATGTTGATCAGAAAAGAGTGACAAGGTCCCATAGATAAACCTCAAAATTGGACCAAATAATATATATCTCAATACACCTTAACACCAGAAGTGTAGGAAATATATTCATTTAAGAGATAAGAAACATAACACTAGATCTAGCAAAGAAGCATTGTCACTTTTGCCTTAAAAATAATTATGTCTTGAAGACATTTGTCCAAAAGACGAAAAAACCCTAGTAAGGTGCACCAAACAAACATAATACTAGGGATGCGGAACAATCATATCTTAATACTGGGAAATGTCAACAATCTAAGTAAAAATCGTCATGATTTTGGGAGAAAATTTTAAACTGTCGACAACATAATCGCCTATATATAGTTGTTCATTTAAATAAACTGGATCCAAGTGAGGTGCCAGAAGCATCCTCATTATTTAATATTTAAAGGAGCAAGTAAAGGCATAGCTCGATTCGCTAAATTCTCTTGATAAAATGAAGAGCAAATTGCCATTTTGGTCCACTGACTATATGGGTCCTCTTAATTTCAGTCCACGACTTTCAAAAGTGTTAATTGCATACCATGACTTTTCAATTTGTATCAATTTTGGTCACTCCGGCCAAATTTCGCCGGAAAATTTTAAAAGTTAAAATAATGAGGGTATTTTAGTCATTTCACATTTTCTTCTTCTTCTCCAGCGAATTCTTCATCTTCTCCGGTGACTTCTTCTTCTCCGACCAAAACCCCTACCCACACAACCCCCTGTAATAAGTCCAAATTCGGCTTGACCCGCCCAGTTGTCATTTGTTATATTTATATACAAACGCCTCTTCTTCTTTCACATTATTAATAGCGCATTCTCCCTCTATACAAAATACCGTGAGTCCGTCCAGTTGTGTGGGTTCGGGGCTCCGATTGTAGACCCGAATTATGGCTTCGGGATTCTCCTCTGCGTCTTCCCGTTTGGGGCGTGGATTCGATATTCGGGATATCCGAAACATCGTCGTCCGACGGGTTTAGCACGTCGTTCGGGTCGGAGCTGGGCTCCACCGGAACCGAAACAGAGAGCGAGGATGGCGGAGGTGGAGAAGACGATGATGATTTCATCGCTGAGTTGGCTCGGCAGATGGCGGATTACATGCTTTAGGATGAGGATGAAAGCTTTGAAGATGACAATGGAGTTCAAATTCCGCCGGAATATTCCCCGAAATTCATACAGGTAACGGTTAATCGTTCTCGTTCATCAATTTCTTCTCTCTGCTGGTTTAGTTTGTTGAATCGTCGTGAAATTGTGCTCTGTAGCCTTGCGGATGTGGATACGAAGGAAAATGGTGAAATTGCAATGCGAGCTCGGTGTGTTATTTTTTAGATCGTCGGAGAAGAAGTTTGCATCGTCGGAGAAGAAGAAGTCACCGGAGAAGAAGAAGAATTCACCGGAGAAGAAGAAGAAAATGTGAAATGACTAAAATACCCTTATTATTTTAACTTTTAAAATTTTCCGGCGAAATTTGGCCGGCAATTTGGCCGGAGTGACCAAAATTGATACAAATTGAAAAGTCATGGTATGCAATTAACACTTTTGAAAGTCGTGGACTGAAATTAAGAGGACCCCTATAGTCAGTGGACCAAAATGGCAATTTGCTCTAAAATGAAAACCATTGAATGTTAACCATGTTGGTTACAAATGGGTGCTTTTACGAAAGAGATGACGTGGTATAATAGTGGGTGCTTGTAGCACATGGGTTCACGCAAAAACCCTTGATTAATTTTAATCAAATCTCTCATGTACGATGGCATTTAGTTCCGCTATACAAGATAAGTGGTAGAATAAACTTAGATATGCAGCTAATAAATGTCATGACCACATTACAATAAGGTTATTGGACAGTATGATCTTTATATGACCTTAGGACAAATCATAATTGACTGAGTAATTCTTCTTTTGAAGAAGGAATAATGTGTCATTATGAATTCGTTAAAGGATTACGAATGAAGTTATTATTACCCTCATTTAGAAGGGATAATATGTACCATAAGTGTTCTTTATTGAATTGTAAATGAGCATAGAATTACTAAATTTGATCCTTGATGGATTTATAATTACAACATGTTTGTTGTTGAAATACAAAGGCTTTACTTAATAGTAAAGCAATTAACTGAATAATTTCCTTATGAAGCAAGAAAATGTAAAAATCAAAATATATCGTAGTACTTATTGAATCGTAAAGAGCTTAATGGTATTTGCTCTAAAAATGAATTAAAGGACTTAGAAAACCAAGTATTATCTCGACCTGCAGATTGAGTATTTCCTTGAAAAGTCAATCAATCTATTTTTAGAAAGATGTCTTTAACGCATTTCATATGGATAAGTATGATTGACTCATCACACTAACGGTTATATCTCTTGAGGAAGATAAGGAACCATTTAGACTCAAAAATGATACTAAGGATATTTTTGGGACTTGAAGTCCATTACTTCATTATTATTGGAACACTATAGAAAAATCAGAAGTTCCGTGATCGTATTAGGACTGACATTGTCCTTACAGTAAAATCACTTATAAGTCCTGGTATCCTCTAGTAAAGTTATGCGATAAACCAATGTGTGTTTCACATAGACCACTTGGTGTTAACTCCTTTTGATCTCCATGATGCTAAAATTTCAAACTAGTTATGTTTATTTTACCTTCACTGTCTTATGGGAGGATAACACAAGTGTGTTTTAAGTGGGTATGATTAAGGAATATTAGACATGTTATGAAAATATTCAACCCACATAAACTCCAGAAGAATCACAAGATCATTGTATAAAATGTAAACTTATAGTGACAATCCTGGAGGTTGTCATATCATCTCCTCTACACTCATTTTTAAACAATTATTCTACTATAAGAAAGGTAGAACTTGAAGATTGTTATCTTCAGGGGGAGATGAGAACTACAAATCAATCTTGAAGATTGAGTATTAAAACACTAACAGGTTGCACTTTAGCAACATATGACTTAAATCAATCCTGAAGATTGAGTCTTAAGCAACTAACAAGTTGTACTTTAGCAACATATGAATACATATATACCATGTACTCTTTTCTTCACTAGATTTTTTTCCCATTGGGTTTTTTTCTAGTGTGATTTTTAACGAGACATGAGTATGATATAATAAACGGGAAGAAAGTTGCAAATAAATACTTAAATAGACGAACCCTGAAATCCTGAAGATTATGCCCTAAAGTTTTATGATTGTACTCTTTTTTCCCCTTAACTAAGTTTTTCCCATCGGGTTTTCTTAAGTTAAAGTTTTTAACGAGGCAATCAGGAAAGTTGTTGTCTTCAAGGGAGCAACAACATACACATAAATTATTGGTCCAGAAGACTACCAACTCTTGCAAATCCTGAAGATTAAAAAGTTATGGTTGTACTCATTTCCTTAACTAAGTATTTCTCCCACTGGTTTTCTTAGTATAAGGTTTTTAATGAGGCAACCAAGACTATATATGAGTTTATAAATATCATGTACTCTTTTCTTCAACTAGATTTTTCCCACATGGTTTTCCTAGTGAAGTTTTTTAACGAGGCATGCATATATTAATTAAATGATCTATGTAATAATTTCATGTCTAGGTTTTTCCCACAAGATTTTCCTAGCACATTTTAGCGAAGCGAGATCGTGGTCAAATAATGTCCAAGGGTGAGTGTTATAAATGTTATTATGTGGACATTATGATACGATTAATTATATAATAGTTGTAACAGCTATTGCATTTAAGTCACCATTATCACATTTCCGTTATAGTTTGTTATTATATATACCCTTTGTAATATGTACAAGGTTACTGGTGAATAAAACTCTTACTCTCCCTATCTCTCTACTCTATACTATTATCTATTGTATATGCTTATTATTTGGATACTATATTCAATTCACCAGCTAAGAGCTAACAGGCCTTCAACAGTGTTGAAATTTTCTTATTACTATTTATAAATAAAAGTATTGTTATTCCTGTTATAAGTAATATTTTAATGTGAACATTATACGATTAGAATATGTAACGGTTGTAACAGTCATGCATTATTATTGTCATTATTATTAGTGTATATATGTGTGTGTGAGTGTGTGTGTGTTATACCCCCATTTGTAATGCTGATGACATTGGAATAAGAAAACATAATTACACGGTTGTCTATATTTCTTTATAATATTCATGTTCATCCAATCCGTTTCACCGAGGAGCGCTATGACCTAAAAGATAAATAATCACAATACGTTATCAGCACGCTAAACACCGGTGAATGGTAGTTTTATGCGTTTTTTTCTATGCACAACACCGGTGAATGGTAGTTTTATGCGTTTTTTTCTATGCACTTTATAATCTTCAGGGAATGGTAATATTGCATGATATATATATATATATATATATATGATAGAATAATAATGCTTGAATATATATATATATATATATATGATAGAATAATAATGCTTGACTGTTACAACCGTTTCAACCATTAGATATTCTAATCTTAATGTCCACTTCAAAATATTATTCACTCCCCCTTGGACAATATCTAATCATAAGTCATAACCTACTTCGATTAAACATCCTTCATCCGATAAGTGGACAAGTGTTACTCGTTTATCACGATCTAAAAAGATGGATATGATCTTGCATGATATATATATATATATATATATATATATATATATATATATATATGATAGAATAATAATGCTTGACTGTTACAACAGTTTCAACCATTAGATATTCTAATCTTAATGTCCACTTCAAAATATTATTCACTCCCTCTTGGACAATATCTTATCATAAGTCATAACCTACTTCGATGAAACATCCTTCATCCGATAAGTGGACAAGTGTTACTCGTTTATCACGATCTAAAGAGATGGATATGATCTTGTATCTTATGGATAATGCCCAATTCCCGGATTATCCTATTCACTTTGTGAGCTTTCGACAATTATTATATGAGATTGTGCATTAAGGTGGAACATCAAGTACATTATGTCCATAACCAAATGGTTTAGCTAATTAATCGAGTTCAAATTATTGCTAGACCATTATTTTTTCAAAACTCTAATTTGCCGAATACTTGTTGGGAAAATGTAGTATTCATGCTGCTACTTTAATTCTAAAACTCTAGTACACTGCATATCATTATTCCCCCCTTACATCTAATACATGGTTTCAAATCAAACATTTCTCAATCGGCATTTCTTATGAATGCAGTCCATTCCCGATTAATCGGCGCCTAGTTTTTTTATTTTTTTTTATTTTTTTTAATTTTAAGTGTTAATAATTGTAAAGTGTTTAATATTGTAAGTCTTTACACTTTAATAGTTAAATAATTAATACTTATTAAGTTATTAGTTATTATTTATTATTTATTAATGCATTACTTATTAGTTTAATTTAGTTATTACTTATTATTTTATTAAGTTATTACTTATTAGACTATTAGAGTATTAATTAATATATTATAACATTAATAGTTTAAATGTTTAAGATTTATAATTTAAAAAAAAAATGGTCAGCCAGCCCGCCGGCCAGCCGGCTAGGCGCTAAACTGCGGAGGAGGCCGATTTCGGCCTTCCTCGACGCAGCCGGGAGCCGCCTAGCGCCTAAGCGCGATTTTTGCAACCATGTTCATACACTTAAGGTATAAAATTACGTTACATAAGAAACAGAAACTGACAATGCAAAGCACGTACACATGTTATATATTTATTTATTTTCAAATATGATTTAGGTAGATAATTTATGTTATATAGGCATAAAATTTCACAACACAATACATAAATTCATAACATAAGACACATAATATATTGTGTGCTACACAACTACTAATATATTCTTGGTATAGGATTCTTACTCTTAAAGTACTGAAATTTATAACACAAGACATAAAAACTTATAATGCAAGACACATACATGTTGTACATTTACGTATTTTACGCAGCTACTAATTTGTTTTAGATACAGAATTGATAATCTTAAGGTACATAATTTTATAACACAATACACAAAAACGCGAAACACAAGATACGTACACATACACATATTATATATTCACTTATTTTCAAATATGACTTATGTGGAGAATTTATGTTTTATACACACATAAATTCACAAAACAAGGCATAATTTCATAAATAAGATACACAATATGTTTGTGTTACATAACTACTAATTTGTTTTAAGTATATAATTCATACTCTTAGGGGCCGTTTGATTCAGGTCATCTGAGATTACCTAGGTAATCTGAGTCTGGTAATGTTATATTACCTTGTTTAGTTCAAGTTATGAAATTACCTGGTAATGTTATATTACCTCAAAACTGATGTGGCGGTAATGTTTCAAGGTAATGTGATTAGCCCCGTTTTTTTTATGTAATCTTAGATTACCTTGAATTATTCCAACTTTGCCCTTGTTAACTAATCCTTATATTATCACTAGTTTTACACGCGCATTGCGTGAATGGGTTAATGCCCAATGTTTATATTTAAATAAATATTTGAAAGTATATCAATGCAAGATTATATAGGAGAAGTTTATATATAGGTAATTAAATGCCGGATTTTTTTATTTAAATATCTAACTCAAAGTATATGAATCCAAGATAATATAGAAAATTCATTATAATTATTACTAAAATAAATGTTTGCAACCTTGCAAAATCGATAGTCTAAATATTTGGTCTAAAAATGATAGTCTAAATAAATATTACTTTTAATTTGAATTTTTCTAAGTGTTCTTAATTCTCTTTTGAGTAACATTGTCATTGTCTTTATCTTTACTATTTGTTCTCTTCCTTTTTGTTGGTAGTGTGTTATTTGCAATTCGGTTATGGTTGGTAGCATAGAGGACAACGTCATCAATGAGATTATGATATAGGAACTATGGACTTTCCTTTAGGTGTTCTGCTTGGGGTTCATTTGGTTCAACCATTATTGTTGAATGAGTTATTGTCAATAAAGAAATCCCTAATTTAAAAAAAAAAAGATTAAATAAATTAATAAAAAATTGAAAATTGAAAATATTATGTATTCCAAAGATATTAAAAGGTAGTTTCTCGTTTCAATTTGCTGGGTAATGGGTTATTTAAGTACTTTCATTGTCAACAAATCCCCCAAGTAGTTAATATGATTGGTTTCAAAATATTTCTTTTTTATTTTTTTTCATGGTATAAAATTATTTCTCTTATCTAATTTAATTTTTTGATAATGAATAATTTTTTCAAATAAATGTATTGTAGACACATAATTCTAAATTAAAGAAATACATATGTATCATTTTTTGTTGTAACTACTAATTTGTTTAATTTAATAAGAGTAAAATAGAGTGAGAAACTTAATTATGCCAAATTTGATTGAGATAGGTTCGAACCTAAGACCTTTCTTATATAAATTAATGGGTAAGTTAAAAGTTAACGGAATATTAACGGAGAAGAGAATATTTAACGGAAAACTTAACGGAGAATCATAAAAGTAAGGTTAAATTAGGTAATCTCTATTAATAATATTAATCTGAATTATTTTAACCATCTATTTGATTAAATAATTCATCTGAACCATCCATTTGATTAAATAATTTGACCGCCATTTTTTCTACCCATTTTAGGCCTAACTCTCTTTGGCTCTTATTAGTATAGTAGATTATTATTATTATTATTATTATTATTATTATTATTATTATAACAACGCAATAACATATATAAAATAAATATATGTTTATATAATCAAATATACATGTTTGTATATTTATATATTTAATTTTTTTAATATTAAGCATCAATACTTTCATACATATAAATAAATAAATACACATAATAAAGACACACACACACACACACACACACACACACATATATATATATATATATATATATATATATATTTCTATTCAAATGTGGCCGCGCCTTCTCGTGCGGTCGTGCGGTTTACACCACTCAATGTTAAGAAATGCTCCACTCAATGTTACGAAATGCACCACAATGAAAATGCATTTCTTAATATGAAATGCACCACTCAATGTTATTTGAGTGGTGCATTTCTTAATATTGAGTGGTGCATTTCGTAACATTGAGTGGTGTAAACCGCACGGGAAGGCACGGCCACACCTGAACATGACCCTATATATATATATATGTAGGTCCTTAATTAAGTGAGAACCATGTCCCGGGTGAGAACGTAAGGATAAATCCAAACCATTGATCTAGTAGATCTAACGGTTGAAATAAACAAAATTTTGTAATATTTATGAAAATGACCCTGCTCATTTTAAAAGTTTATAATATTTATGAAAATTATCCCGCTCATTTTTTACTTGATTTCTCATCCATCAGATCTTGCAAATCAATGGTTTAGATTTGTCCTCACATCCACACCTAAAGAATTGTTCTCACAAGAATAAAAAAAATTATATATATATATATATATATATATATATATATATATATATATATATATATAAAGGACATTATAGTATTGCATTTTTCGTCAAAAGTATTATATTTGCCCTTATAAGTGAGAGACACTTGTCAACATCTCTTATCTCTCTTATTATAATAAAGAGAGGAGATTTGGCCTATAATATTGCTCCATTCTCCCGCTCAAAGTTTTTACCTTTTCTTTTGGTTTTTTTTTCCTTTTACGGATAAAGTTGCGATGGTGTGTAAAATGAGTTAAGAGATTTTGGTTCCCAAAGCGATTGGTATCATGAAACGTGTTGGCAGAGATAAAACCTTTTATTTCAGATTGCACTGTTATATGCTCAACAGTATAGAATGTTTATTTCATGATGCCGCAAGGCTTAAGTTCGACCATAGCTCTAAGGAGTTTGCTTCTTTTAAAGAGGAGGTTTAATTCGAGAATAGCAATATATTCTGTTTAGTTTGCCATAGTTTTTTATATATGTGGTGAGTATTCGATTTTTTTTTTCATTTTTCAACTTTTCCTATACAGGTGCTTATTGTAAGCAGTGAAAGAAATGTATTAAACTGTACCTGATGTTTTTTGTAAGGGCTCTGTTGCATGGCACATTTGTTTAATATCCAATTAACTGGAATTTCCTGTAAAAATCAAATAAATGTTGTGCCAGGTTCTTAGCACTCAATATATATTAAGATGTCTCTTTAATCAAACTAAGAAAAGAAACATGCACTTCAAAAAGTTAGATCTCAGTTAAGGCAACAAACTAAGCGATTCTAATCTCATGTATTCTTTACTGTTGATATGCTATTATTATCAATTGCATGCACTTCAAAAAATTAGACTAAAGAATATATATTTATGTATGATGTGTAAATATATATTCGAAATATAACTAAGGCCGGTAAATTTGAAAATTTTAATTGGTCTTTCCACTAAATAAATTCTTAAAGAAATGCAGTAGTTGGGTGCATACTATTATCCAATTGCGTCGGTGACTGCAAGGCATCAGACTCATTTGTAATCACTTGCCCCTCATTTTAGATTGTTAGTATATGCTCATATA
>NC_044929.1:17944626-17957126 GCF_003576645.1 Ipomoea triloba | reverse complement strand
ATGCTTTAAATCTTGCTAGTTTCATATGAATGCAGCAAGTATGCAACTATATCTAAAGTGTCTCGTAGTCATATTTCCTGAAATGAATGGAATATAAAAGGAGAAATTATACTTTTTGTCCCTAAGTTATAGGTAATTGTAGAATTCGTCATTAATGTTAGTCATGTTTACTTTTTGTCCTTAAGTTATGATTGATGTTGCACTTTTTGTCATTTTATTAACTTTTCGTTCTTGAGTTATACGAAAGTTGCAAATTTCGTTCCTAATGTTTTGTTAGTAAATATATGAAGAGTGGAACGTCAGATTAAATGCCACATGGAGCATAGAGAAAATAAGAGAGAGAAAGGTGGGGATCTTATGCAAATGAAGAGTTATTTGTGGTCCCAAAGAAAAAAAGTTGAATGGAGTAACAAATGCATGACATGTGTTTATTTTATTATTATATTTTTTAAATCAAATTTATTTTCTTTTTTTTTTTCCTCCCCTCTCATTTTCTCTTTACTAATCACACTTACAAAAACTTCTCAAAAACCCGTGAAATAACTCCACTACTAAGGATGCTCTTAGGGACGAAAAGTGAGCATAACCACACTTAAAGACGAACTCTACCATTATCGTATAGCTTAGCAATGAAAAGTGTAATTTTTTGAAAATAAAAATATGGGGTGGATAATAAATCTAAATATAAGCAATTTATCGGGCCTATTGATTAATGCAATTTTTCCCTTTTCAAAAATTTTATTCCTTTTTTATTTATTAATTTTTTACGGTGAACCAGTATTTCTGAAGCCACTGCGTGGAGCACAACTGCGATGTCTCTCTCATTTGCTCAATCTACCTTCTTCGTCTCCACTAGGCCCTCTCTCTTTCTCCGTAGAAATGCCGGCAACCTTAAACGATGCAATGTTCTCGCTTGTTTCACCAACTATTCTTCTTCCTATCCCTATACTACTGGTGCTATGCTTGCAGATAACAAAGCCCCCGTCCATCGCCACAAGTGGAGGGCACCCGTCGCCTCAGTTCTTGAGCTTGGTGGCCNTAATAACCCTTGTGTTTAAATCGCATTGGGGTTCTCTCAAGATTGCGTTTTGATAACTGGGTTTATCTTGTTTTAGTTATTCAGTATGTTTTATTATAGTTATTGAAATTTTCTTATTCTTTTGTAAATGTAGAATCTTGGCATCTTGGTGCAGTTTTGTTTTTCTTTCAATATTTAACATTCTTGTTGGCTTAAATGTGCAACTTCCTCTTGTAAAATGTTAACCTGATTTTGCCCCTATGTTTATTTGACATGTTTGTTGGCTTAAATGTGCAACTCCCTCTTGTAAAATGTTAACCTGATTTTGTCCCTATGTGTTTCTTCTCCAATTTTTACGTATTCTATAATTATTAGTTGACATAACAGTTTGTGTCAAATTGATTTTTTTTTTACCTAGTGCTACTAGAGTTTTCTTGATTGAAGCTATCCAAACTTTGCATACATGAGTTACCTTTTATTTTTAACTCTTCTATTTGCATCTTTAAAGTATGAGGTACCTTTGTGTGTCTGTTTATAGTATATATAGTTTGGGTACCTTTGAAATGTGAGTATATAGTGATCTAGCACACAATTCTATTTTATCACCATTTCAGATGTGTACTAATGCAATCAAAGTTAGTTCAGAACATGCCACATGTGTAATTGTTGTGTTGGTGTTTGTATTTATTTGTTCCCTAAGTTATTTAACGGTAATTGACTACTGATCAGATGGTTTGATATGCAGAAATAGTGAGGAATGACCCTACAAACAATGTCCCAGATACGATATTCTCAAAGCTGGGAATGCAGCTTCATAGGAGGGACAAACATCCACTTGGTATCCCGAAGAATGGAATCTATGATTACTTTGACACTAATTATCCAAACAAATTTGACAAGTTTGATTATCTATGCCCTATAGTTTCTGTTAAACAGGTAGTGCTATCAAGAACTTCTAGAAATTGTTTTCTGGTTCTAAGGTTTTTCCTTTTTTGTTATATCATTTGTCTCTTCTGGTTTCTCTCCTTCACTTTCTAAAAGTAGTGATTTCAATCCTTTTAATTTGTTTAATTTTTTTTCTTGATGGCTGGCTGCCATATCAGTTTAATATTTAGAACTTACTATCTTCTGTAAGAAATCAAATTGGGGTCCTATTTACTCTTACTTCTGGGTAATACCATGAGTTCCAAAATTTTGACGCAAGATTGATTATGCAGCATTGATGAGTTAGTACTCATCATTTTCTTGAATGGTATGCTATGTTGATCTATCATGTGCATCTTTTTATCTTTGTTACATAATGCCATTTCCTTCAGCTACCTCATATCAGTCTTTTAACTTTGATGTTAGGATTTAGTCTAACAATTAATTGATAGAATTAAAACATATTGCTATCTCCCCCCCCCCCCCCCCCGATATGTGAAGTCTAAGGCATATTTGTCATCTTATCAAATTGACCAGGTTGCTATCATGCTAATGATTTCTTTAAGAATTCCTAATTCCCATGAATGATACAAAACAAGCTACTAAATTCTTATGCAAATAATATTGGAAAGGATAAGCTATAGGAGTTTCTGTGGCATCTTATGATCTTATCTATTTTATTACCAAAAACCAGTGTGACAATGTATGTGCATTAACCTTAATCTTATAGCATTGAAGTTAAAACTAGATTAGGGTGATCTATGATGAAAGCACTAGTTTAAAAGAAATCTCATGCTTGAAACTTGAGGTTTATTTTCTAGTTATGCAAATAATATTGGAAAGGAGAAGCTATAGGAGTTTCTATGGCATCTTATGATCTTATCTATTTTATTACCAAAAACCAGTGTGACAATGTATGTGCATTAACCTTAATCTTATAGCATTGAAGTTAAAACTGGATTAGGGTGATCTGTGATGAAAGCACTAGTTTAAAAGAAATCTCATGCTTGAAACTTGAGGTTTATTTTCTAGTTATGCTAAAATGCCAAGTTTTGCATGTCAAATAATCATTTCCAGAAGTGATTATATACACAGTAGCATAGAGAAGCATATATGTTTTTATTTTTCTCAGAGGGTGAGTTGAAATTGAGCTTGTAAGAGTTTTGTGTGTTGCTGAGACACCTCTTAATTTCTCTGTGATGAAAGCCATGTCCAAGCCTTATATAGTTGTCAAAAGTACCATCACTCTTTCTATGGCAAGATTGTTCAAGTATTTCAACTTGTCATACTGTGTGTTAAGTCATTTCTACTTAATAACTAACTCCATATACATTATGCTTTATCAATTACTTCTTGCAACTTTCTGATATTATTTTTCTCGTTTTTTGGATTATTGATATTTGAAGTGCCTTTCGTAATTGCTGATACAATTGCAGAACTTTGATGATGTACTGGTACCTCCTGATCATGTTAGCATGAGCTAAAATGATACATCTTATGTGGACTCTCAAACTGTTTTGAGGTGCCACACAAGTGCACATCAAGCTGAGTTACTGAGCAGGGGTCATACTCATTTCCTTGTTACTGGAGATGTTTACCATAGAGATTCTATTGACTCAACTCACTACCCTGTTTTCCACCAGGTACCTCCCTCACTAATCTTGGTGTATTTATCTACTTTTTGTTGTGCAGAAGAATGATATCTATTATTTTTTATTGACAATTCTCTCCAAACTATGTAGATGGAAGGAGTACGGGTCTTTTCTCCAAATGATTGGGAAGGATCAGGCACTGATGCTACATCTTGTGCTGCTGCAGATCTAAAGATATGTCTTGAGGGATTGGCTCAACATTTATTTGGTATACTTTTACTTTTAAGTTAATTGAATGCTAAGTGGGAGTTGATGGTGATGCATTTTATTAGTTCAAAGACAGAATACGACAGTGGCAGTAAAGCTTCTTGTGAAAAATGCTAATAAGACTCCAATGCTATCCAACTGCATTCTTAGCAGTTAGATCAATTTTTTCTTTCTTGTCTACTCACCATGGAATTATATATAATTGGGAAGTCAGAAGTGTGTGTTCTAGTAGATCTAAAACTTTACAAATCACTAAAGTCATTTTCTATTTCACTTCTCTGTAGTTTCCCTAGGCTTTCTTGATTGGCAATTGACCCCAGCTTGTGCTGCCTGTGATCGTTTTCTTCATGGTTACCTCTTACTAGACTAAGTTTTAAAATCATTCTCCAGGTGGTGTGGAGATGCGTTGGGTTGACACATACTTTCCCTTTACCAATCCATCATTCGAATTGGAGATATATTTTCAGGTTTTCCTTGCCTTTTCACTTCTGACAATTGATTATTAAAGTATATACTACATAATAATTTACTTACTTTCTTCTTTTTACACTATTATGGCGGTCTTTTCCTTATGATATTTATTATGTATTTATTTGGCTACATGTGCATTTCACATCTCAAATAATGCATTATCTATCTAAACAAACCCATTTTTCTTGATTGCAAAATTTTTATTAAAGGCACCAGAGGGATGCATTGTGCACCCAAGTGTCCTAGTAGTACATACAAAATCAAAGAGCCCTAGAACCAAACCAGAACCTGATAATAACATACTTGAAACCAAAATCTCATGAATTCTCCAGAAGAAAAGAAAAGTATTTCAGTTTAGAACTAGAATTCTCCAGAAGAAAAGAAAAGTATTTCAGTTTAGAACTACAAAAACACCTACAGAAAAGAACATAAAAGAGTTTAGAACTACAAAAACACCTACAGAAAAGAACATAAAAGTACAATTTATCCACACACACACACTTCTTCGAGGGTTTCCATGAATCAAATCTTCTGTTCTCTGAATCTCATACTTTGCCTTTTCATTCTAGTTAAGTCATTCTAAGTTGTTGAGCTGTTGGTAGATGTTTGCGATTTTAAACATGTGTTAACACACCTGCTAGTTAACTCACCGTTATTAATTGCTTGACGTTTAGTTAATTCTGCCTAATAATCAACAATTTGCGAGCTTTGGACTTCTTTCCATTTGTGTGATCTCGCTCCCAAAGATCCAAGCTCACTTCTTATGAAGATGCTCATAAACCGTTTCAATCAATTGTTTCCTTGGCTTTTCCAGTCCTATTTTATTATAGTAAAAATAATTACAGAAAACCTTATGAACAAATAAATTGATCAAATGAATGTTTCTAACTTTTTGTTTACCAGTAAAGTAAGAGTCACCTTGTAAGGATAATGTTCCAAATTTTACTGGATATTCCAAGTTCCTCAATATGCAGAATAGTTTATTTCCTTTTTTCTTGAATATTACAATGTTAAATAATATTTTTATTAGAGAAATTATAGTGTACTATTATTGTTGACTTGTTATGGAATTGTTTACCAGGAAAAGTGGATGGAAGTATTAGGTTGTGGGGTAACAGAGCAAGAAATACTGAAAAGAGGTGGGAGAACCAATAATGTTGGTTGGGCTTTTGGACTTGGATTGGAGCGATTGGCAATGGTTCTCTTCGATATTCCGGATATCCGACTTTTCTAGTCTGCTGATGAGCGTTTTACATCTCAAGTAAATTTCCAGCATGTTTTATTTTCTCTTGATTTTGATTTTGCATTATTATAAATCCTATCATCTTTTTCCTACCTAATGTTCTTAATACTGTGTTCCTGATTGCGTATAGTTTTCAAGTGGCCAACTTGGAGTGAAGTTCAAGCCATTTTCTAAGGTATTGCTTAACATTGGTATTGTGTGCTTAAAATAGTACCATAAAGAACGAATGCTAACGTTTTATGATACTCGGGCTTTGCCAGAACTCAATGTTATTATTTTGTTTCTTCACCTTTCAGCTCTCAATTTTTTATCTCATTTGTTTTATAATGAGTTGCTAAAAAACTTACGTTCCAGAATTTTTTTTAAAATATATTTTGTTTCTTAGTCCAATATCGAGAGTAGTTTAGCTGTTTAGGTATTAACGCATTCAACCTTTTAATATTGTGGTTGAAATATCTGTAACCTTGCAGTATCCTCCATGCTACAAAGACATGAGTTTCTGGATCAGTGATTCATTTACCGAGAACAATCTTTGTGAAGTTGTTAGAGGAATTGCTGGGGATCTTGTGGAAGAGGTATGCTATATCAATGTTCGGTACTTTTAAATCTTCTTGTAGAGATGGAAGATTTTGAAAGATACCCACTTATTTACTCATGGTTTAATGTTACTGTTGTCATCACTGAAAGGAATATTCTGTTCTTAAAAGAATCCGTTTTTCCAAAAAAAATAAGGGCCGTAAGTTTCGAGAATCTGTAGCGAGAGCGAGGTATAATAATTAGAATGCCTTTCTAGGATTATGCATGCCCAATATATTCACTAGTATTATCATCATAATTTAAGTAGTTTCTCTTCTTCTACACTTGGAATGCAAGCATGCTATTAACTTTAGGGTCGTAGTAGATAATAAAGTTGAAGCAAGTTTAAGTTAGGCCTATTGTGCAAAGACTGCTGATATATTTTGATTATCTATTAAGCAGCCTTTATAGAGTGGCAAAAGTTAAATATAGAGTTTGTAGCAATTGAATGGACACTTGGGCTGCACTTTTTTTGGGGGTGACAAGGGAAACTCGCAGCCACTACCCGAGGGTGTGCACGGGGTAAACCTCGCCTTGTGACCCTAGTCAGCAAAGAACCACAACGCAGTTAATCAGCCTTGGTTGCCCATAGTTGACCGACTCAAACCAAGAAGGCTAGGATTCAAACTTGTGACCTTGTGGTTACAAGTTTGTATTCTTAGCCATCTTGGCTGGGTTACCCCTTGGACTGTACATTTATGTTTATATATTATATGTTCAATACACCCCTTCTCATGTGGGGGTCGGTTACTTTTGAAGGGCCTCACGTAACACGTGGAATGTAATCTGTATAGGGTTGGCTCTGATATTAAATTGAAGGATGGTGTTTCATCCCAACTAAAAGACTAAGTTGGTAGTTGAATTGGTGTTTCATCCCAACTAAAAGACTAAGTTGGTAGTTGAATTGCACGTTTATGTTTATATATTATATTATATATGCTCTATAGTAGCAAGGTAATTTTGTGATTATAAAGTGAAAACGAGAAAAAGAAGAAACATGGTAATTGGATGCGAGGTTTAATGATGCCGAACTAACGACATTTTAGAGTTCTGCAGATTATCTGTCCCATTGACCCATCTTCTAATTTCAGGTGCAACTAATAGACAACTTCACGAATAAGAGAGGAATGACCAATCACTGCTATAGGATTGCTTACCGATCCATGGAGCGTTCACTCACAGATGAGGAAATCAACGATTTGCAGGTTCACACATCTCGAAACCACTCATATAAATTTGTTAGCGACTACCACTTTTGCTAAATGTTTATATTTATGAATGCAGTGGAAAGTAAGAGATCAAGTGGAGAGCAAATTAAAAGTCGTTCTTAGATGAGTATTCCTTACTTATTTTTCGTTTTTCTTCTCTTTGTGCCGGGAACATATATTATACCTTTTCTGGACTTGTTTTACCTCTGCTAGTTCATTGTACTTGTAGATTGTATAGGGAAAGGAAAACCTTAGTGAATTTGCTGTCATTTGAAGTTTTGAAGCCAATTGTTCTAATAATATGCCAAGAGTGATGCAATAACAAGCTCTATACTTACACTCTTTCTTATTTCATTTTTTCCTTATTTCTTTCTATTCATTTTAGAAGAAAAAAATAACAAACATTTTTGGTCTCTAAAATAGTACTCCTTTCTCATTTTATATGCATTTACGGTCAGTTTGGAAAGCAGAAAAATGAATTCTAAAAAATATTTTTTGGATAATGAGTCATTTTTCAGAAAATAGTTTCATTTTCAGTTTTTGGTTACATCCTGGAAAATTGTCTTTGTGTGTTTAGTTTATTTTGGAAAATGTATAAAATTGTATAATTTTACATTTTAATTATTTTTCAAAATATAAAAAATTATAATAATATATAAAATAATTATATTTATTTTAAAAAGTAAAAAAAAAACGAAAAGAGGTTTCGGCGGAAACCAGTCCACTTCATTGTAACCCATGACCATTTTTGCCAAAACACCACTTAGTCAACTCCGGAAAATGACTTTCGAAAAAAAATTCAGAAGTCGTTTTCTGGAAAAAAGGGCTAATTTTGCATGGTCAATGGAAATTGTTTTCCGTTGACCGCATTTTTTAAGCGTTGCCAAACACCGAAAATTCAAAAAATAATTTTCGGGTTTCCAAACACACCATTAGGCTGACTTTATCCCTTCAAGTCTCTCAATTTGCAAAACTTCCACATCACCCTATTTGCAATTTAGTTACTATTCACACTACATCCTTGTAATCTAATCAACTCTCAAAAGTGGATTCCAATTTCACATCACTTTAAATAAATAAAAAAAACAAAAGAAATTAAAAAAGTACAAAAAGCTGCACGAATGCAGATTTGCAAGCCTGGAATCCTGGTCATCAACTAAAACAAAAAAATTGTGTTAAAAGCATGCCACATGGGATTGCCAAGGTATGGATTGTAAATGTATGAATTGCAAGTTGAGGTTTTTTTTTTTTTTTTTTTTTTTTTGAGAACAAAACGATGAAACTATATTAAATAAGATCCAGAGTCAGTACATCTAAAATGAAAGGAAACGGAACGAGAAAACAGTCAAACATGGATAAGGCTTCCCTATGTTGAGGTTGGGAAGTGTATATGTTATATGCATTGAGATGTATGTGTCAAATATGAGAATCATATGAAAAGTGTGGGGTTGAAAGTGTAGCATTGTTACACTTGAATTACCATGGTGAAAGTGTCAAATATTGTTTTGATCAGTTGCAACATCAACATTCAATTTGAGAAGACCAGGGGGGAGGTTTAGACCATTTCACAATATCATCAACACCAGGAGAGGACCCAATAGAGGCCATATTTGCAAAGTTCCATTCTTGTAAGAATGATAAGGCACTCTGACAAATAAAAGTAGCAGATAAGATTTTGTGATTCCAAACTTTTTCATTACGAGCATCCCAAATTTTCTAGCAGATTGTGATCATGTTGCATAGAGCAGGATTAGACTTTGTTTCAAAAATTGGTTCCAGCCAATCAAGAAAGGAGTTACCAGTGAGATCATCAAAGCCATCAATAGTGTTCCAACAGCTCCTAGCAAGTGGACACTTAACAAAGATGTGAAGGGAAGATTCATCTTCACCATTGCAAAGCTGGCAAATAGTTGGGACCTGGACATGCTTAGCTCTTAACAAATCAGAAGTGGGCAGTAGGCCGGAACATAACTGCCAGAAGAAACATTTTAATTTAGGAGGTAGAGGTAGTTTCCAAATCTTGGACCAAAATAGAGGTTGAGAATCATGGTAGTTCTCAGTGAGATACTTGTAACAGCTCCGGATAGAGTAGACGCCTTTGTCCTCTTCCATCCATATGATTTTGTCAGCAGGCTTATTATCAGCTAATGGAATACTTCGGATCAGATTAACATCATCCTGCACAAAAAAGGTTCTCCAGCAAAGGCACATCCCATGTGGGTGATACTGAGTCTGATTTCATGAGGTCAGCCACAGTGAAGGCACTGAATTGATCTGAAATGGGAGATTGGACAAAAGGAGAAACATTGTTAGGTCCCAACCCAACTCTCCACCTACAACCCCTTTTAAGAATAGATTGGGATTCAAGAATGCTATGCCAGATGAAGGAGGGGTTGCTACCAATATGAGCATCAAAGAAATTACATCGGGGAAAATATTTAGCTTTGTAAACTCTGGAAAGTAAGGAATTCGGGTGATGAATAAGTCTCCAGGCCTGTGTTCCTAGCATGGCAGTGTTAAACTCTCTAAGCTTTTTGAAACCCCTACCACCCCATGGTTTAGGGACACACAAACCCTCCTAATTTCTCCAACGAATTCCCCTGCTTCTCTCACCCTCACAACCCCACCAGTAAGCATTTATAGCTCTTTCAATTTCCTTACACAACTCAATTGGTAATAAGAAAACACTCATGGCAAAGGTGGGTATGGCAAGAACAACATTTTTTAGAAGAATTTCCCTCCCGGCACGAGATAAAAATCTATGTGTCCAACTTCTTATTCTGCCCATGACTTTGTCTTTAATAAACCCCAAGATTTCACGCTTGTTTCTACCGATTAAAGAGGGGAAGCCCAAGTAATTCCCACTTAGGTTACCTTCTCGCATGTGCAGGATGTTACACACATTGGTTTTGGTTTCACCTCCAACATTGTGACTAAAAGTAAGGGTGGATTTAGAGTAGTTGACTGTTTGACCATAAGCTAGAGCAAAAGATTCAATAGTGTTTTTTAGGGAGGTGCACTCAGATGGGATAGCTCTACCGAATATATAACAATCATCGGCAAAGAAGAGGTTTGTAATGGTTGGGGCTCCTCTAGCTATAGAAACTCCATGAATGAGATTAGCAGACTGGTGGTTTTGTAGCAAGAGATGAAAAGACTCCAGTATAAGAATAAAGAGATAGGGAGACAGGGGATCACCCTGTCTCAGACCTCTTTGAGGAATAACTTGGCCAATGTCCCTACCCTCGAGCAAAATGGAATAGCTGACAGTAGTGATCATATCCTTGAGCAAATTAATAAACTGACCAGAGAAACCCAACTTTGAGAGAACAGCTAGTAGGAAATCCCAATTTACCTGATGTTGTGTTATTGTGGTGAGTGTGAATGTGAAGGTGGTAAAACGAAGAGTCAAGACTCCCCGAGTGTCGTGTCTCTCAAGGATGGCGAATGGGAACCGAATACGTGTGGCATTTAGGAAGTTGAAGGGTAAGAGTTACAAGAATTAAAGGTAGAGTTCATGGGTGGTTTGAAAGGTTTGAAAGTAAAATAAGATAAAAATGCAAAAGGTAAAAGGAAGGGGTGCATGCCAAAGTCAAGCCAAAGGATTGATTATCGTAGGTAGCTTGGAATTGGGTTTCGGGATTGATCTAGGGAGTCACTGTAACCCCTCACCTATTCCAGTAAAATTAAGGTTCGAAAAATATTTATTTAGGCTATAACATTCATGAGATGATCTCCCGATGCCTCAAAAGAATTATTATAAGGACAGTTAGTAATAAGCTGCGATCGTACGTCCCGGCCACGAACCGTAAAAATTTTAAGAGCTAGTATTCGGACCCGTTTGTCCTAGGAAATGGATTTTTAGACACCATACTATTATTCTGAAATTTCCTATTTAATTAGATTAGCCCATAGCAGCAAAAATTTATTTGTGATCGTACATCGCGAAATTTCGCGGTGTACCGAACCTAGCCCAATTTTGAGTTTTAGACTGGAATAAATTTTTGGGTTCGAAAATTATTTGAATTAAATTAGTTTCTACCGAGAATTCATCTGATTTAATCCCGATCAGTCTAAGCTAAGATATTTTTAAGATCAAACCATAAAGAGGTGACACTTGTCACCATTATTTACCATTTTTAAGTAGCATTGTGTGCTTGTAAAGAATAAATATATTTTACGTGTTCTGCCTATGTTGAGGTTGGGAAGTGTATATGTTATATGCATTGAGATGTATGTGTCAAATATGAGAATCATGTGAAAAGTGTGGGGTTGAAAGTGTAGCATTGTTACACTTGAATTACCATGGTGAAAGGTTGTTAGTGGATTATCCAAATGTTTTGTAAAAGAAAAGGAGCATTTTTGAATTGGGTTAAAAGGAGAATTAAATTCTGAGTATTGGAATTGACCCAAGTATGTCCAAAATATTTTCAATGCAAGAAAAGGGAAAGAGTAGAAAAATGTTTTCAAACCTTAGTTCTAGTAAAAGTGGTGAAGGATCTTGTTAACCACGGAATAAAGATGAGCTTAAAGTGCCTATTCCGCATGGTAATTATGTGTATGATCAATCATACTATGGGCGAAGTCTATTCGCCGAGTACTATATCACCCGAAAGGAAAAGGTACTCCTACGGGGGTGTGCACACTTAAGTATAGTCACTCTATGTTCGGGTAGGTGTCGTTCTTATGAACCTAGTGAGGATAGCTAGGAATCATTCCAACGCTCCTATAAGTCCAGGGGATCAGTATTAGACCGGGCGATGACCACTGAACCCGAGTTCAACGATCTAAGTGGTCAAAAGTGGAGAAAGAACTCCAAAGGCCTCACACTTTCTATCTAGGACTAAGTGGAATTTTAAAATGTGAATGTAGTTACGCCGTAGCTACGGGAAAGAAAGATGTGACAAGTATTTAAGTACCCAAAGGTTGTGGGTGATCTCTCTCTTTGAAGAGTGAAAAGTGATGAGAATTTCATTATGAGGGAAAGGTTTCTACTAAAGTGATTACAAGCAAGATTTGTGATTTATGTTTTCTACTACTTACTAGTATGCTTAATTGTTTAACAATATATTATTGAGTATGTAAATGAATATCAAACGACCTTGTCAAGAGGGAAAATGTTATGAGACGTTATTGAATTGTGCTCATAATGTATGCTGTTGGTCCCAAGGGGATGGGGTACAAGTCTAGAGGGGGGGGGG
>NC_044929.1:17928949-17943479 GCF_003576645.1 Ipomoea triloba | reverse complement strand
CTTTTTATATTCCCATTATTCCTTGTTTGTAGGGAATCAGACCACTTCAGCATTGGTGCACCTTTTGACCGTTTGTGGTGGAAATCTGACGTGTCATCCATTTCCGCCCATTTTGAAATCCTCACGTTCGGCACCTCTATCTCCATGATATTCTTCTTCTCCAAACTTTAAGTATGCTTCCTGACCGTCATTCAGCATTACTGGAGAAGTGTCAGTTTATCGAGACCAAGGTTGATGTCTCGATTGTTTGATGTCTCGAACTCAAATATCGAGAGCTCTACCTCTCGAATTCTGCTTATGTCTCGAACTGGATGGATGTATCGAGAGGTACTACCTCTCGAACTCTGCTTATGTCTCGAGACTTAGTTGATGTCTCGCAGACCGTTATTCCTCCAGTGTTGTCCCGTGCCTTCTTCTGTTTTATCTATGAAATTACAACACGAGATTTCTAAGATGTTCAAACAAGTTTACTTCAAGCTAAAATATTTTCCGAGTTGAGCTCAAAGTTACCCGGTTGTATTTTCGCTCTTGGTTTACTTGTCGAACTTACAACGTTTTGCCTATGTGTCGAGACTTGGGGATTTCTACTTAACAGTTGGTATCATCAAAACCTATTACATGATGTTCCTAACAATTTCCCCCTTTTTGATGATGCCAACACTTATACTTACTCTATATGGCTGATTTGATAGAAAGAATTAACATAGATTTTATTTTTCAGCGCATATGGTAAGTTTGACAAATACTTTACTAAAACATGAATAAAAGAACTCACGCAACACCCCCAGCAAAAGATATATATATGATTATAAAAGGGAATGTTTACAAAGCAGAGTTTAGTAGAAAAGTTTAAAAGAAGTAAGATCAAGAACAACATAGACATCAATACATTGAAATAAGATGGAGTTTGGACCACGAGAGCTTACTTCTTGTTGGCTTTCCTTTTCTTGTTAATGGCTTCTCGTGTCTTGATGGGGTCTTTCGGATTTACCAGGCTTAAGTATTCATCTGTGACATCTAGATGCCTGTAGTTCCTGTAGGCTTCCCCCACGAACTCACCATCAATTACTCCATCTTTCCACCAGGCAATGCATTCTTCTGGAGACATATTGCTGTGTGTAGATATCCCAGTGGTTTTCAGAAGCTTGAATATCTCTAGGGTCAGAATTTGTTCAGTGTCTTCTCTGTTCCCAAACTTAAAGCTTGCCATGAGAAGATCTATCTTCCTTTCTTCTTCTGACTGTTGTTCTTGTCTTTTTCTTCTTCTTTCTCTGTCCTCTTCTCTCCTTCTCTCCATTTCCAGTGTGCGCTGGACCCTTAGGTTTTCTGCCTTTATAGCATCCTCCATTGCTTTGCTCATGGTTCTTGGTATTTTTGGAGGTGGTCCAGCTGGTTCACTTGCTGCCCTTTTCTTGCTTGTTGTATCCCCCTTCTTTTTCCCTTTATTTCCCCCTTGTTGGCATCATCAGCACGGGAAAGAAGGATGGACATACCTTCGAAGATTGCTTGAAGTTGGGCAGGCACTTGGTTCGACAGGTCATCGAGTATGGCCTTCATCACATCCTGTCGAAGTTCACTGGAATGTTGAAAGGCTCGAAGCTCTGCTCGCATCTCGGCTAATTCAGCCCTTGCACTTGCAGCCTCTGCTCGAGCTACAGCAGCTTCATCAGTGGCTTTCCGTGCTGCATCCTCAGCCCATATCGCCTGTTCGAGAAGTTCGGCATGACGGCCTTGGGATTCACTTGTGCTAGCAGCAGGCATTGCAGCATTGCGGACCACAACGAGTATTCTTTCGAGCTGAGCCATCTTCTGAGATTGATCAGCCATGAATTGACGCACTTCGCCAATGAAGACTTCTTCGGCCTGTTGATCATAGTCAGAAGTAGAAGGAGAAGAACGAGATGTACCTTTTGTCGGAGGGGACTTGGGTGCTTCCAGATTTCCACCCATGACTTGCAGTTACGAGTCCACCTCTCGATTAAGTGTCTGAGGAGCCACAGGGACACCGGGTTCAGAGCTCGAAGGTAGCTCCATGTCAGGCGCTTCCCGGTTTCCACCTGAGGGATGGATCACTTCTTGCTCCTCACCTCTCGAACCTGGAGCCTCAGCTTCAGCAACTGTGGAGATAGGATCAGCCGGAGAGGGTTCTTCGGTATTGGACGCTTCCCTGTTTCCATCCAATAGAGGTTCCCCCTCAGCATCACTTCTCGAACCAGTGCTGGGAACTTGGTCATCTGCTGGTGAGGTTGGAGACGAAGTGTCGACAAGTGCTTCCCGGTTTCCACCTTCGATGGTATCATCAGTACTCCTCGAACCAGCAGGACTTGGGGCAATCTGCTCTAAGTGCTCATTGGACTACATTTCGGTCTGCTCCGATGAGTCTGGAATGATAATTATTTCAGGAGCAGTAGGAAAACCCGGCAGTGTGAGCAACGGAACTACACCCTCTCGAACTGTCTGAGCTTCATCGTTGTCAATCGAGGGTGTGGACGCAGGTGGTGGCAAAAGTAGAACGGTGTTGGGTGCCACTCGAAGTGCTTCAGAGGTCTCGGATTCACCTCTCGAAGCTTCTACCTGTTCGTCCAGAGCAGAGTTACTGACTTGGGACAGTGGGATTGCGGCTGTTGCGATATCATCGTGAGCAACCCCAGAGGTCTCTCCTGGACCTCTCGTGAATTCAATGTTTTGTCCCAAGGAGATGGCAGTGGCGAGCCTGATATCTTCTCGAAATTGGGCATCAAGTTCTGGATCCTCCTCAGGCTCAACCTCGGTTTCTTCAGCTATGCCTTTACCCTTATCAGATCTTCCATTGTTCAGCTTAAATACTCTTGTTTCGTGGGCAAGGTCTAGGAGATGATGAGCTGGGATCTCTGAGATACCCAACCACTGGAGTGCAAACCGTTCTTCTGCCTCCATCTCAGCTGCTTGGGCCATCAGTTGAGTGAAAGGACTGGTTCTCCAGTTGATCCACCTGATCACCCTAGAGAAGTCATCAATAATAGGTGCTTCCACTTCCAACTGAGTAGTGACCTCTTCTTCTCCATCATTCTGTCCGTCAGACAGAACCTCTGTAGTAGTGATCTCTCGACCATTATCCGAGAGATCATCTTCCAATCTGACATCTGCTTATTACTTGAGCAACTGATCTTTCAATCTGAGCAGATTCAGTGGGTGTCAACTCAACATTTAGAGCATGTTGCACTGGGTCCCTGACCACAATGCCCTGATCATCAGCAGCTACCGTGTAGTCCTGAGCTTCAGCTGCTGGATCATCTATCTCTTGAACCACCTGTCGTGGTCCTTCTTTATCCCCCTGTACTGGATCACTGATCCCAGTACCTTCAACTTCTCGAACCTCCTCTCGGGGTTCAAACACAGATTCACTAGTACCCTCAGCATCATTATCAACATGAAGATCATCACAGAAATCTCCTGATAGGGACCTGGTAGGGGACACTCTCTCAACCTCAGTGGCCAGTGTAGCCTGAGGTTCCCCCTGGGCTTGTGCCCTGTCCTCGAAGGGTACTTGTATAACTGACGGTGTCACCTCTCAAACCTTTTTACTGATCGACAGGTTGGTATTGGAGACTGAGCGCATCACTTGCTGTTGGAGGAAGTTGAAGATAATGTGTGCCCAGTCCAATTTGTTGTTGTTCCAAATGGCATGGAGGATTTTGAGGAGGTCTAGACTAACCTCGTCAGTTCCGGACACCTTGCCGAGCACAAACTTCATGATTAAGTCGGCAGCGAGAGCAAACCTCTCCTTTAGGTGGTACTTGCGGAGGGCAGAGGATGCTCTGGGTGGTGCAGTCGCTAGTCGGATTTTCTCCCAGAAGGCTTGCTTGTCCAAGTCGTAATCCGATAGATGCTTGACTGCTTCCTTCGATGACACGAAATCAAATGCCGCTCTGAGGTCACCTACAGAGGTTGTGATGGGAAATTCATTGAATCGGCTTTCGATTTTACCCTTCGTGACCTTGGCATTTGCGAACCAGTCTGTGAAGTCGAGGGGGTGAACGGTCCGGTAGTCGTGCGTCATGTATTTCATCAGTCCTGCTTTCTCAAACTTCTTCAGGACTTTTTCCGCCATTTTTGGATTTGAAGAGTTGGTGATGAAGCCATCTTTGTCAAGGATACTTCCTGTCTTGACTTGTTTGATTTGTGTGCGAATGTGTCGCAGCTCCTTTTGGTAGGCTTCGGAAGATGAGGTTGATGTAGAGGATTCGGACGCCATTGATGAAGGTTAGATGTTTTGGAGGGAATGTGTACTCCGTTTAGGATTTGGGGATTTTGGGTAAACGGTTTTAGCTTGAATCCGGGTGAAGAAGAAGGATTTGACTTTTATATCATGTGGATTCGGGTTGGATATATGGGTAGGGTTGAATATTTGATCCGAGGAAAGATACCGGTTAATTTCAAAGAAGTAAAAGGTCAGAAATACCCTTTATAACGGTTATGTATGTAATATATGGTAAGGGTATTTTGGTAAAGTATAATGCGGTTTTTGGATAGTGGGATATAATGAGATGTTTATACAGGCATGCTCCCATTAACCAAGATAATGCCTTTAAGTGCGGAAAACCGTCAGTAACCGATGACCACGTGGCTAGCATTAATATCCAAAGTTATCCGTTTCCCCTCATATATTCGTTGAACTTATCTGATTCACCTCTCGAAGGTGAATTGTCTTCCACATGAGTTTAAGGATCTTCCCCCTGAGTGATTGATCCCTAAGCCTCCTTATTCCTTCGTCTTGATCTGGTTAAGGATCTTCCCCCTGAGTGATTGATCCCTAACCCTCCTTATTCCTCCGTTCAGAGATATCAGTTTGTTATCTTTCGAAGTGATCTCTCGAACTGCCCTTCTTCGAGACATATCGTATATAGACAAACTGATCGGGTGACCTCTCGAACTACCTTTCGAACACAGATTGCGAGAGAAACAAGTTTGATTCATCTAAAAGATATCACTTGGAACATATCCTTAAGTTCATTTAGTGATTTCCAGATACATTACATATGAATCAATATCCTATTAGATTCCTTAGAAACTTTTGTTTGGCCTTGGTTAGCCGAATAGGAATCTATCGTTAAAGCAGGAACTAGCCATCTAAAGTCCTATTTCTCTAATAACAGAACTAGGGGTGGCTATTCCCTTTTCTTGTTCTTCTCTCCGGAGCTGCTTACTGTAGTTGGGAGTGACCATCTTCATCGCTAATCCTCTTAAGGTCTTTGGATTAGGTATGATCACCCCTTTGACTGCTGCTGACCTCAGAAAGTCCCATCTGGTCTTCCTCTCCATTTCCCTTGGTTCTCCATTTGGTTGAGGAAGGCTCTTTTCCAGAATGTGCAGCAGTAGGAGTCCCTCTTGTGCAAGACTCTCCTCCCGATTCCAGTGTCCCATCATTGTGGATCTCCTTGTATTTGGGGATCCATTCACCTTTGATGGGAATAGGATTCTTGCTTGGATTATCAGGAAGCTCCGCAATCTGTTCACCCTTCGTTGATTCTGGATAGTTTTCTCCTTGAAAATCTTTGGACTTGACTGCCGGTTTCTTTCCTCTATAAAAGAATGGAACATCATCTTTTCCTTTCTTTTTCTCCATGGGAAGTTGATGATATGAACTTCTGAAAGAAACCCTCTTATTTATAGCCCAATAAGGTTACCACTTTTGAGTCACGGGATGCAATATGAATGACCATTCAATGCTTGTGTAACTCCAAAGCTGCCATAAAGTTGATGAAACCGCCCCTCACATGCGAAACAGTTCATGGCACTGAATACAAGAAGATAAGATTTGACCATTCATCCCAATTCTATCATTCCCAATTCTAACCTTAGTTGAGAGAATCTATTCTCACTTAATGCTTTTGTGAAAATATCTGCAAGCTGCTCCTCCGTCGCAACATATTCCAAAGTTATGTCCTTTTTCTCAACATGGTCTCGGATGAAGTGATATTTGATATCAATGTGTTTCGTCCTGGAATGTAATACTGGATTCTGAGTGATAGCTATGGCACTTGTGTTGTCACACATAATCTTAACCTCTTTACATTCAACACCATAATCCAGTAATTGTTGCTTCATCCATAAAACCTGAGCACAGCAACTTCCAGCTGCTACATACTCTGCCTCAGCGGTGCTTGTAGCTATCGAATGCTGTTTCTTGCTAAACCATGAGACAAGTCTTCCACCTAGAAACTGACATGTCCCTGATGTGCTCTTTCGATCTATTTTACAACCGGCAAAGTCCGCATCTGAATAACCCATAAGTACGAAAGATCCACCTCTCGAATACCAAAGCCCAACACTTTGCGTACCTTTGAGATATCTAAGGCTCTTTTTAGATGCATTTAAGTGACTTTCCTTAGGACTTGCCTGGAATCTAGCACATACACCTACTGCAAAGGATATATCTGGTCTACTAGCAGTTAAATAGAGAAGAGATCCGATGATACCTCGATATGTAGTTTGATCGACCTCTCGACCTTCACTGTCGACATCGATACGTAGAGAGGTTCCCATGGGTACTTTGACTGAGGATTTCCCTTCTACATTGTATTTTCTGAGCAGATCCTTGGTGTATTTTTCCTGATTGATGAAGATGCCTTCCTTAAGCTGTCTCACTTGTAATCCAAGGAAGTAGTTTAGTTCTCCCATCATGCTCATCTCGAACTTCCCTTTCATCAATCTGGAGAACTTCTCGCACAAATCTGGATTGGTGCTTCCAAAAATGATATCGTCCACATAGATTTGCACCAATAAGATGTGATCCCCGTCCTTAATTCTAAACAATGTTTTGTCCACTAGGCCTTTGGTGAACCCACACTGAAGTAGAAAAGAGGATAAGGTATCATACCAAGCTCTCGGAGCTTGTTTTAAGCCGTAAAGTGCCTTCTTTAATTTGTATACTTTGTCAGCTCCCACGTCCTTCAAGAAACCCGGAGGTTGTTCAACGTACACCTCTTCTTCGAGAAGTCCATTCAGAAAAGCGCTCTTGACATCCATTTGATATACCTTAAAGTCTTTGAAGGCGGCATATGCGAGAAAGATGCGTATGGCTTCGAGACGTGCCACTGGAGCGAAGGTTTCATCAAAATCTATTCCTTCCTCCTGACAATAGCCTTTGGCAACAAGTCTGGCCTTGTTCCTAACAATAACTCCATCCTCATTCATCTTGTTTCTGAAAACCCACTTTGTACCAATGACATTCTAATGATGAGGTCTCGGAACTAGTTCCCAAACATCGTTCCGTTCAAACTGATGAAGTTCCTCTTGCATGGCTTGCACCCAATCTGGATCACATAGAGCCTCTTCGATCACCTTAGGCTCTATTTGAGATAGAAAGCAAGCAAACATGCTTTCTCTGTATGCTGATCTGGTTCGAACTCTGTCACGTACATCTCCAATCACTTGATCAGCAGGGTGATTTCTCAGCCATCTTAGGTCGGGTTGTGGCTCCTCAGTTGATACTTCCATTGAAGGTTGAGATGTGGGTTGAACATCTATGATCTGGATTTGATCAACTGAGTCAGGAGCTTTCTTCTTAGTAGACTCTTCATCATCTGATTCTGACTGGAGTTCCGCTACGTCTCGAACTATCGACTGCTTGTCTTCGAGAGGTAAGTTTGATCTCTCGATAGACTCTGGCTGATCTTCCTCAGCTGCTTCCGTTGTCTTTGATGGTTGATCTGTCGATGCCCTTTCATCAAAGGTAACATGTATGGACTCTTCAACCACCAAACTCCGTTTGTTGAAGACTCTGAATGCTTTGCTTGTCGATGAGTATCCCAGAAATACTCCATCATCTGCCTTTTCTTCAAAGGTTCTTAGTTGAGCCTTCCCATTGTTGTGGATATAGCATTTGCACCCGAATGTGTGGAAGTGGCTTACATTCGGTTTTCTTCCATTCCACAACTCATATGGAGTCTTTCCAACTCCTTTTACGATCAAGGACCGATTTTGGGTGTAGCACGCTGTGTTGATTGCTTCTGCCCAAAATCCTTGTGATATGTTGGCTTGCGAGAGCATGGTCCTTCCAGCTTCCTTGAGAGTTCTGTTCTTTCTTTCAGCAATTCCGTTCTGTTGAGGTGTTCGAGCAGCTGATAGTTGATGATGAATTCCGTTCTCGTTGCAGTAGCTCTCGATTACTTGATTAACGAACTCTCCACCTTGATCTGACCGGATCTTTAGTATCGAGACTTCCTTTTCAACTTGAACTTGTTTCAAGAGATTTGGTAGGGCAATTTTTGTCTCGCTTTTCTTGGTTAAGAACACGGTCCAAGTGAATCTTGTGTAGTCATCCACTACCACAAGAGTGTACTTCTTTCCCTTTATGCTGGGTGGATCCACTGGGCCAAATAAGTCCATGTGAAGAAGACTTAATGGTCTAGTGGATGATGTCTCGGCTTTGCTCTTGAAGGAAGATTTGATCTGTTTGCGACGTTGACATGCCTCACAAATTTTGTCCTTTCGAAATGTCACTTTGGGCAGTCCTTCCACTAGGTTCCTCTTAGTAAGCTTGTTGATAGTCTTGAAGTTCAGATGACTAAGCTTACTATGCCAATCCCAGCATAAGTCTTCCTTGCTCCTTGCTAGCATACATAGGGATGGTTTTGCAGACCTCCAATCCACTATGTACATGTTTCCTTTCCTTGCTGCTTCCAAGACGACTTCGAGAGATTCCTCGCTCATAATCTGGCATTTGCTTTTGGTGAAGACAACCTTGTAGCCTTTGTCACAGAACTGGCTTGTACTAAGGAGATTGAACTTGAGCCCTTCAACGTAGGATACTCCCTTAATGACCAGCTCATTCTTTTGAATTTCACCAACAGCTTTTGTGCGTCCCTTCTTCTCGTTGTCGCCAAATGTCACCAAGGGACCTTCGATAGGTTGGATGTTCTCTAGCAGTGTTAGATTTCCCGTCATATGTCTCGAACATCCACTGTCAATGAACCACACGTCCCTGGTGTCCTGCAAGGAAATTAAGCAAGTTTAGGTACCCAAATTTTGGGTCCTGGTGGGTTAGTGAGTTTAGGCATCCACTTATACCTTGTGCCCATTATTCCAGGCCTAGGCGCAATGTAGCCATTGTACGTTTGATAATCATAAGGAATGCTAGCAAATGTTTTGGGCCTCTTTGGTGCATAAATCAACTTAGGTATAGACTTTTCGATCAGCTTATGCACCATGCCTTTCATACGCTGTTTGGTCATGTGAAATTGCTGAAAGTGAGGTTTCTTCCAGAAATTGTGATTCGATGACNACATAGAGCCTCATCGATCACCTTAGGCTCTATTTGAGATAGAAAGCAAGCAAACATGCTTTCTCTGTATGCTGATCTGGTTCGAACTCTGTCACGTACATCTCCAATCACTTGATCAGCAGGGTGATTTCTCAGCCATCTTAGGTCGGGTTGTGGCTCCTCAGTTGATACTTCCATTGAAGGTTGAGATGTGGGTTGAACATCTATGATCTGGATTTGATCAACTGAGTCAGGAGCTTTCTTCTTAGTAGACTCTTCATCATCTGATTCTGACTGGAGTTCCGCTACGTCTCGAACTATCGACTGCTTGTCTTCGAGAGGTAAGTTTGATCTCTCGATAGACTCTGGCTGATCTTCCTCAGCTGCTTCCGTTGTCTTTGATGGTTGATCTGTCGATGCCCTTTCATCAAAGGTAACATGTATGGACTCTTCAACCACCAAACTCCGTTTGTTGAAGACTCTGAATGCTTTGCTTGTCGATGAGTATCCCAGAAATACTCCATCATCTGCCTTTTCTTCAAAGGTTCTTAGTTGAGCCTTCCCATTGTTGTGGATATAGCATTTGCACCCGAATGTGTGGAAGTGGCTTACATTCGGTTTTCTTCCATTCCACAACTCATATGGAGTCTTTCCAACTCCTTTTACGATCAAGGACCGATTTTGGGTGTAGCACGCTGTGTTGATTGCTTCTGCCCAAAATCCTTGTGATATGTTGGCTTGCGAGAGCATGGTCCTTCCAGCTTCCTTGAGAGTTCTGTTCTTTCTTTCAGCAATTCCGTTCTGTTGAGGTGTTCGAGCAGCTGACAGTTGATGATGAATCCCGTTCTCGTTGCAGTAGCTCTCGATTACTTGATTAACGAACTCTGCACCTTGATCTGACCGGATCTTTAGTATCGAGACATCCTTTTCAACTTGAACTTGCTTCAAGAGATTTGGCAGGGCAATTTTTGTCTCACTTTTCTTGGTTAAGAACACGGTCCATGTGAATCTTGTGTAGTCATCTACTACCACAAGAGTGTACTTCTTTCCCTTTATGCTGGGTGGATCCACTGGGCCAAATAAGTCCATGTGAAGAAGACTTAATGGTCTAGTGGATGATGTCTCGGCTTTGCTCTTGAAGGAAGATTTGATCTGTTTGCGACGTTGACATGCCTCACAAATTTTGTCCTTTCGAAATGTCACTTTGGGCAGTCCTTCCACTAGGTTCCTCTTAGTAAGCTTGTTGATAGTCTTGAAGTTCAGATGACTAAGCTTACTATGCCAATCCCAGCATAAGTCTTCCTTGCTCCTTGCTAGCATACATAGGGATGGTTTTGCAGACCTCCAATCCACTATGTACATGTTTCCTTTCCTTGCTGCTTCCAAGACGACTTCGAGAGATTCCTCGCTCATAATCTGGCATTTGCTTTTGGTGAAGACAACCTTGTAGCCTTTGTCACAGAACTGGCTTGTACTAAGGAGATTGAACTTGAGCCCTTCAACGTAGGATACTCCCTTAATGACCAGCTCATTCTTTTGAATTTCACCAACAGCTTTTGTGCGTCCCTTCTTCTCGTTGTCGCCAAATGTCACCAAGGGACCTTCGATAGGTTGGATGTTCTCTAGCAGTGTTAGATTTCCCGTCATATGTCTCGAACATCCACTGTCAATGAACCACACGTCCCTGGTGTCCTGCAAGGAAATTAAGCAAGTTTAGGTACCCAAATTTTGGGTCCTGGTGGGTTAGTGAGTTTAGGCATCCACTTATACCTTGTGCCCATTATTCCAGGCCTAGGCGCAATGTAGCCATTGTACGTTTGATAATCATAAGGAATGCTAGCAAATGTTTTGGGCCTCTTTGGTGCATAAATCAACTTAGGTATAGACTTTTCGATCAGCTTATGCACCATGCCTTTCATACGCTGTTTGGTCATGTGAAATTGCTGAAAGTGAGGTTTCTTCCAGAAATTGTGATTCGATGACCAATTCTCACTAGATGGATAGAGTCTGCCTTTCTCCATCCGTGAGTTCCTAACTATGTGGATCTCAGACCTTCCATATTTGCCTTGAGGCGCATTATATGGAATGTAGCTCTTTTTGTACTTGGAATGGCCTTGCGAGAGATAGCAAGGTGATCTCTCGATATTGTTTACCCGGCCATTCTTCGTAGCTTTCCTATACTTTCCATTGCTGGTGTATAGGGACGGTTTATGAATAGCTACCCTGGTCTTTTCTGTTGGTCCTTTATGACCTTTATTTGGTTTGGGTTGAGATCCTCCATTTCTTGAAGTTCCCAAACCGTTGGTCTGTTTATTTCTCGAGAGATGGTCTCGATGGAACCCTAGACCGGTTCTATCACTTGTAGGTCTGTGATCATTCACCATTTTTTCCATAGCTTTGGAGGAATTAGTGTATGATGCTATAACCTTTCTAAGATTAATTTCTGTGATCTCTCGAGTTTTGCACTCTTCAGTCAGTTGGATTACTTTAGCTTCTAACTCACTTACTTTGAGAGTTAGCTCTGAATTCTCTTTCGAGATGTTCTTAAGCATATCTCTTTCAGCAGTTAGCTTGCTGTTTTCTTCCCTGATTTTGGCATGAGTGCTATTAGCGACTGCGAGATCCCTTTTAAATGTTTCAAGCATCTCAAGGGGATCTTCATCGCTTCTGAAAGAAGAACAACGAGAGGTAGAAGTAGAGCAGCGAGATGTGGAAGTAGAGGTTACCTCATTGTCAATGGCCATTAGGCATTGATTCTCTTCTTCCTCGGTGTATAAGCAGATGAGCCCCCTCTCATCCTCTGAGCTGCTGCTGCTTTCACTGGAGCTCGACGTCTCGGACTCCTCGATTGTTCTCTCGAGTTCCTCAGCAATAAGCGCCTTTCTGCGCAGATGTTTCTTTGTATCTCCCTTGAAGCTACTTTGTGCTGGCTTCTCTTTGGATTCCTCCTTTCTCCTGGAGTCCCTGCCTTCTAGGCCTTGATATTTGCTTACCTTAGGGTAAGGACAGTCAGCCTTGAAGTGCCCCGGTCTCCTACAGTTGTAGCATAGACCTTGATCTTCTTCCTCCATTCCTCTGGATGTGTATTTCTCATTTTTCCTTCTTGAGGAGGAAGGTGAACTTGTATTGCTTTCCGGTGTCTTCTTCATGAACTTCCTGAATTTTCTTATGAAGAAAGCAAACTGTTCGTCAGATAAAAAATCAGTGGGATTAGGATCTGACCTTGAGGAGGTGGTTGGTTGGTCCGCAACCAGTGCCACATTCCGTCTGTCCACCACGTCCTCATCTCTCGGAAACATCTCAAATTCGAAGGCTTTGAGATCTCTGAATAGTTGGTCGGTTGTGGTGTTCTTCAAATCCCTGTGATCACGCATTGTGATCACCTTCATTTCCCACTCCTTGGTAAGGCCTCGTAAGACCTTCAGGTTTAGCTCCTTTTGTGGAATCTCCTTCTCGAGATCACTGATCTCTATTGATAGCTTCATGAAACGAGATTCCATGCTGTCGATGCTTTCCCCTGGCTTCATCTTGAAGTCCTCGAACTTCTTCATGGCCACGGTGAGCTTGTTCTCCTTCTCTTGTTCGTCACCTTCACCAATTAACATCAAAGTATCCCATACCTCTTTCGCCGTTTTGCATTTTCTTACTTTTGGGAAGATGGTTTCGTCTATAGCTCTGAAGAGAATATCCTTGGCAATGTTGTCCAGGTTGTTTCTCTTCCTATCATCACTTGTCCATTCTTCCCTAGGTTTGGGGACATACTTTGGTGTATCCCTGGTTTGCTCAGCAGCCGTGTTTACCATCATGATCTTGACTGGTCCAGATGTTATAACTTCAGCCATCTCATCATGGAGGGCTGATAGATACGCAAGCATGCGTGTTTTCCAGTCATCGAACCTGCTAAGATCAAAGAGAAGATGTCTCGACAACATGCTGTCCATTTTTAAAATTTATCTCGTGCTTTGAAAACTTTTGCTGTCCATTTTTAAAATTTATCTCGTGCTTTGAAAACTTTTAAAGGATTTTTCAAAGAAGGATCTCTAGGCAATATAAACAAAGGTTTATTTTTCAAAGAAGGATCTCTAGGCAATATAAACAAAGGTTTATATCGATCAGAGAACTTGCTCTGATACCAATTGTTGGTCCCAAGGGGATGGGGTACAAGCTTTTCGACCTCTCGTGTGTATTGAACTTAGGATGTTTAGGTTCGATACCTCACGAGGTGAAGACAAAGTTTTATGCGCAGCGGAAATGTTATCCCCTTTTAGTTAGCACGAGTTTGNGGAGAAGTGTCAGTTTATCGAGACCAAGGTTGATGTCTCGATTGTTTGATGTCTCGAACTCAAATATCGAGAGCTCTACCTCTCGAATTCTGCTTATGTCTCGAACTGGATGGTTGTATCGAGAGGTACTACCTCTCGAACTCTGCTTATGTCTCGAGACTTAGTTGATGTCTCGCAGACCCTTATTCCTCCAGTGTTGTCCCGTGCCTTCTTCTGTTTTATCTATGAAATTACAACACGAGATTTCTAAGATGTTCAAACAAGTTTACTTCAAGCTAAAATATTTTCCGAGTTGAGCTCAAAGTTACCCGGTTGTATTTTCGCTCTTGGTTTACTTGTCGAACTTACAACGTTTTGCCTATGTGTCGAGACTTGGGGATTTCTACTTAACAGTTGGTATCATCAAAACCTATTACATGATGTTCCTAACATATGCAAGTTGCTATTTATAACTGTTGCAGGTAGAATCTTTGCCGATGAGTAAGGTATAGGGTTTTCTATGTAACAACTTTTACAAAACCTTTATTTAGTTTTGAATAACCCATGGATATCCTTACTTAGCCGTCGTGCTAACTACACTTCACTGTGTTCCTAACAGATGCAGTCTAGTGTCAGTTCCTGCAGACCGGTGAACTCCGAAAGTTCACCGGAGTATGTTTGTCAAGGCATGGATTATGACGAGTACATACAGATGATGGAGGGAGAAGACCCATACGCACCTGGTTATGCTCCCGAGGCTCCCACCAACCCAGATACTCCTATGGCTCCGTCGGCCTCTTTTGTCTCTTGCCCGGTTATGGACGAGGTCCAGGCTGCTTATGGCTTTTACCCGATAGAGCCGTTAGATGGTAGCGATCCCCTGGAGTTCATTGTGCACTACCCCTACCCTTGGGACCCTAGTCCTCGGGATGTTTGGGAGGAGTGGTCGATGGTCATAACCACTTCTCGGTTTTTGGACCATATTACCTGGTACGAGGGGGAGTGGCACCTGGTCTGGGGAGAG
>NC_044929.1:17920133-17928924 GCF_003576645.1 Ipomoea triloba | reverse complement strand
CCCAGCATAAGTCTTCCTTGCTCCTTGCTAGCATACATAGGGATGGTTTTGCAGACCTCCAATCCACTATGTACATGTTTCCTTTCCTTGCTGCTTCCAAGACGACTTCGAGAGATTCCTCGCTCATAATCTGGCATTTGCTTTTGGTGAAGACAACTTGTAGCCTTTGTCACAGAACTGGCTTGTACTAAGGAGATTGAACTTGAGCCCTTCAACGTAGGATACTCCCTTAATAACCAGCTCATTCTTTTGAATTTCACCAACAGCTTTTGTGCGTCCCTTCTTCTCGTTGTCGCCAAATGTCACCAAGGGACCTTCGATAGGTTGGATGTTCTCTAGCAGTGTTAGATTTCCCGTCATATGTCTCGAACATCCACTGTCAATGAACCACACGTCCCTGGTGTCCTGCAAGGAAATTAAGCAAGTTTAGGTACCCAACTTTGGGTCCTGGTGGGTTAGTGAGTTTAGGCATCCATTTATACCTTGTGCCCATTATTCCAGGCCTAGGCGCAATGTAGCCATTGTACGTTTGATAATCATAAGGAATGCTAGCAAAGTTTTGGGCCTCTTTGGTGCATAAATCAACTTAGGTATAGACTTTTCGATCGGCTTATGCACCATGCCTTTCATACGCTGTTTGGTCATGTGAAATTGCTGAAAGTGAGGTTTCTTCCAGAATTGTGATTCGATGACCAATTCTCACTAGATGGATAGAGTCTGCCTTTCTCCATCCGTGAGTTCCTAACTATGTGGATCTCAGACCTTCCATATTTGCCTTGAGGCGCATTATATGGAATGTAGCTCTTTTTGTACTTGGAATGGCCTTGCGAGAGATAGCAAGGTGATCTCTCGATATTGTTTACCCGGCCATTCTTCGTAGCTTTCCTATACTTTCCATTGCTGGTGTATAGGGACGGTTTATGAATAGCTACCTGGTCTTTTCTGTTGGTCCTTTATGACCTTTATTTGGTTTGGGTTGAGATCCTCCATTTCTTGAAGTTCCCAAACCGTTGGTCTGTTTATTTCTCGAGAGATGGTCTCGATGGAACCCTAGACCGGTTCTATCACTTGTAGGTCTGTGATCATTCACCATTTTCTCCATAGCTTTGGAGGAATTAGTGTATGATGCTATAACCTTTCTAAGATCATTTTCTGTGATCTCTCGAGTTTTGCACTCTTCAGTCAGTTGGATTACTTTAGCTTCTAACTCACTTACTTTGAGAGTTAGCTCTGAATTCTCTTTCGAGACGTTCTTAAGCATATCTCTTTCAGCAGTTAGCTTGCTGTTTTCTTCCCTGATTTTGGCATGAGTGCTATTAGCGACTGCGAGATCCCTTTTAAATGTTTCAAGCATCTCAAAGGGATCTTCATCGCTTCTGAAAGAAGAACAACGAGAGGTAGAAGTAGAGCAGCGAGATGTGGAAGTAGAGGTTACCTCATTGTCAATGGCCATTAGGCATTGATTCTCTTCTTCCTCGGTGTATAAGCAGATGAGCCCCCTCTCATCCTCTGAGCTGCTGCTGCTTTCACTGGAGCTCGACGTCTCGGACTCCTCGATTGTTCTCTCGAGTTCCTCAGCAACAAGCGCCTTTCTGCGCAGATGTTTCTTTGTATCTCCCTTGAAGCCACTTTGTGCTGGCTTCTCTTTGGTTCCTCCTTTCTCCTGGAGTTCCCTGCCTTCTGGCCTTGATACTTGCTTACCTTGGTAAGGACAGTCAGCCTTGAAGTGCCCCGGTCTCCTGCAGTTGTAGCATAGACCTTGATCTTCTTCCTCCATTCTTCTGGATGTGTATTTCTCATTTTTCCTTCTTGAGGAGGAAGGTGAACTTGTATTGCTTTCCGGTGTCTTCTTCATGAACTTCCTGAATTTTCTTATGAAGAAAGCAAACTGTTCGTCAGATAAAAAATCAGTGGGATTAGATCTGACCTTGAGGAGGTGGTTGGTTGGTCCGCAACCAGTGCCACATTCCGTCTGTCCACCACGTCCTCATCTCTTGGAAACATCTCAAATTCGAAGGCTTTGAGATCTCTGAATAGTTGGTCGGTTGTGGTGTTCTTCAAATCCCTGTGATCACGCATTGTGATCACCTTCATTTCCCACTCCTTGGTAAGGCCTCGTAAGACCTTCAGGTTTAGCTCCTTTTGTGGAATCTCCTTCTCGAGATCACTGATCTCTATTGATAGCTTCATGAAACGAGATTCCATGCTGTCGATGCTCTCCCCTGGCTTCATCTTGAAGTCCTCGAACTTCTTCATGGCCACGGTGAGCTTGTTCTCCTTCTCCTGTTCGTCACCTTCACCAATTAACATCAAAGTATCCCATACCTCTTTCGCCGTTTTGCACTTTCTTACTTTTGGGAAGATGGTTTCGTCTATAGCTCTGAAGAGAATATCCTTGGCAATGTTGTCCAGTTGTTTCTCTTCCTATCATCACTTGTCCATTCTTCCCTAGGTTTGGGGACATACTTTGGTGTATCCTGGTTTGCTCAGCAGCCGTGTTTACCATCATGATCTTGACTGGTCCAGATGTTATAACTTCGGCCATCTCATCATGGAGGGCTGATAGATACGCAAGCATGCGTGTTTTCCAGTCATCGAACCTGCTAAGATCAAAGAGAAGATGTCTCGACAACATGCTATCCATTTTTAAAATTTATCTCGTGCTTTGAAAATTTTAAAGATTTTTCAAAGAAGGATCTCTAGGCAATATAAACAAAGGTTTATATCGATCAGAGAACTTGCTCTGATACCAATTGTTGGTCCCAAGGGGATGGGGTACAAGTCTAGAGGGGGGGGTGAATAGACTTGTATAAGATTTTGCAAATCTTTTCGACCTCTCGTGTGTTGAACTTAGGATGTTTAGGTTCGATACCTCACGAGGTGAAGACAAAGTTTTATGCGCAGCGGAAATGTTATCCCCTTTTAGTTAGCACGAGTTTGAGTTAGTTCGAGAGGTGGTTTATATGCAGTGCAATCGAGAGGTTAGCGAGAGATAAAACAGTAAGTAAATGCAAGAGAGATTTTTAAGTGGTTCGGCCAACCCGCCTACGTCCACTCTTCTTCCAGAAACTCCCTGGAAGGATTGCACTAAAAACTTCCCTTTTTAGTACAATATCGAGCGCTTGAGCTTTGATCACGAAGCCCGCCTCAAGCCTCAGGTTTTTCGCCCGCTTCTTGTTACTCCACCTCTCGAGCACTTGACCTTTGATCACCAAGCCCGCGTCAAGCCTCAGGATCTTCACAAGACAGCTCCCAGGTTACTCCGCCTCTCCAAGGTCTTTCTCCCCGCTTCCAGCTACTCCACCTCTCGAGCACTTGACCTTTGATCACCAAGCCCGCGTCAAGCCTCAGGTTTCTTTCACTCGGACAGCTGCCAGGTTACTCCACCTCTCTTGCTTAATCCAAAGCAAGGTGTTTTTGGTTGTCACAGTTGAATGTAACAGACTCCAATCTGACCACAAGCTATCGTTGAATCAACTTCGATGTAGAGCAGCTTCGGTCACCTTCTAGATGTATAACAGTTTAAGCTTTGTAACTCTCTTAAACACTAAGATGTGTTTTCTCGCTGTTTTGAATATCAGGATGATATTCCAAATTAAGCACTTGCACTTGAACGTTTTAATCAGACACTCTTTCGAATTTTCAACTCTTTTTTTTTCTTCTGTGTCTTCACGTCCTTATATATGAGAGTAGAGGAATAATTCCGTTGGAGGGAAAATTATTCCGTTTGAAATTTGTCTCCCATGCTGATCATGGGTCTTGCATATTTTCAGCATTTTCATGGAGTGGTGATCTTGTAACTTGAACCTTTGTCTTGTAGTGAATATTCCATAGTTCACTTTCTTGAGTCCATGCTCCACTTTCGTCTTTTGGTAAAAGTTACTCTTTTTATATTCCCATTATTCCTTGTTTGTAGGGAATCAGACCACTTCAGCATTGGTGCACCTTTTGACCGTTTGTGGTGGAAATCTGACGTGTCATCCATTTCCGCCCATTTTGAAATCTCACGTTCGGCATTCTATCTCCATGATATTCTTCTTCTCCAAACTTTAAGTATGCTTCCTGACCGTCATTCAGCTTTTTGGAGAATTGTTAGTTATCGAGACCAAGGTTGATGTCTCGATTGTTTGATGTCTCGAACTCAAATATCGAGAGCTCTACCTCTCGAATTCTGCTTATGTCTCGAACTGGATGGTTGTATCGAGAGGTACTACCTCTCGAACTCTGCTTATGTCTCGAGACTTAGTTGATGTCTCGCAGACCCTTATTCCTCCAGTGTTGTCCCGTGCCTTCTTCTGTTTTATCTATGAAATTACAACACGAGATTTCTAAGATGTTCAAACAAGTTTACTTCAAGCTAAAATATTTTCCGAGTTGAGCTCAAAGTTACCCGGTTGTATTTTCGCTCTTGGTTTACTTGTCGAACTTACAACGTTTTGCCTATGTGTCGAGACTTGGGGATTTCTACTTAACAGTTGGTATCATCAAAACCTATTACATGATGTTCCTAACATATGCAAGTTGCTATTTATAACTGTTGCAGGTAGAATCTTTGCCGATGAGTAAGGTATAGGGTTTTCTATGTAACAACTTTTACAAAACCTTTATTTAGTTTTGAATAACCCATGGATATCCTTACTTAGCCGTCGTGCTAACTACACTTCACTGTGTTCCTAACAGATGCAGTCTAGTGTCAGTTCCTGCAGACCGGTGAACTCCGAAAGTTCACCGGAGTATGTTTGTCAAGGCATGGATTATGACGAGTACATACAGATGATGGAGGGAGAAGACCCATACGCACCTGGTTATGCTCCCGAGGCTCCCACGAACCCAGATACTCCTATGGCTCCGTCGGCCCCTTTTGTCTCTTGCCCGGTTATGGACGAGGTCCAGGCTGCTTACGGCTTTTACCCCATAGAGCCGTTAGATGGTAGCGATCCCCTGGAGTTCATTGTGCACTACCCCTACCCTTGGGACCCTAGTCCTCGGGATGTTTGGGAGGAGTGGTCGATGGTCATAACCACTTCTCGGTTTTTGGACCATATTACCTGGTACGAGGGGGAGTGGCACCTGGTCTGGGGAGAGTTCACCGGCCCCGTGTACCGCATGCTTGACTAGACGTCGGATCCTTGGGAGTCTTTGGGAATTTTTTTGGTGTACATATATTTTTTGTAGCCTTAGTGATGGCTAGGCATGACCAGTTGCGTCTAGGTTGAACCTTGTTTGGTATTTTGGCCCGAGGGGCAATCTTATGTATGTATAATTGCAAGAATACATATTTTTCTTAATGAAGCTTTTCCAATTGATATGTATAAAAGTGCTTAAGTATCTGTTGGGTGATGGTTGTGGTTAGAAGAGTTCCCTTTAGCCTGTGCACCTAGAGTGAGGTTTATCGCGGAATGATAGAACTCTCTCTCTAGGTGTGGCGGTAATGCCTCGGATGTACGGGAAGGTAGGTCCGGGGTGTTACAGTCACGGTCTTTGTATTGAGTGGCGTCACACTCAAACTCTCAATCCTCATTCGGTTGAGGCATTTTATCGAACACCTAGCCTACCACTCCTCATGGATCTCGTCCTTTCGGACTAAGAGCGGAGATATAGATGAGTTGGGCTCGTGAGAGGCCGCTATCGCGCACACTCTCACTTCCACTCGGTTTACTAACTACACCGGCATGAAATAGAAGCAAAGATTAAGCAACATCATCCATACATAACATCAATCATACTCCCACAACACCAATATCATAATATCAAATTATAAGCATCAATCCATAGATCAACTAGGGCACACACACCCAACTAATCTATTCGAACATAATAAACATAAAAACAAAGCAAAGAAACAAAGCAAGAAAGTAAAGATTCAAACTTTAATATAAAGAAGAGAAATTATACCTAAGGAAGTTTGGATCTACATTGTCTTCATCTTCAAATCCTAATCTAAATCTATTCTAATGAGTGTTTTCTTCCCCAAAGGGGAAGAATTTGTAAAAGAAAACTAGATCTAAGCTATTTGGTGCCTCCTCCTCTACCTATCTACCTAAACTAATGCCCCAAAGGTCTGAAATAAGGAGCCTTATATAGGGGAAACAAAATAGGGGCAACATAGTAATTTTCCCGCAGCAGGATTTTAGGGCTGATTTGGGGGTCTCGACGCGTCGAGCCCTGAAGACTCTTTTTCGCGATCTTTCCACACACGTGGTGGAGGTCGTGAGGGGTTACTGGAATGTTTCCACGCCCCTCCACACGCGTGTGAGGCTGCGTGGGAGGCTCCTGCTTCATGGTTTCTCCATTTTCTGCTCCGTTTTGGCCTTAGGTCCTCCGTTTGGCTGTAAAATACCTTAAAAACATCTTACAAGCTCTTGTTAGCGGTTTTGGTCACATCTGAGTCTAAACGCATGATATTCTTATGAAATGGGTAATAAACTCTACAATATTAGCCCTTAAATGACCCCTAAAATGAGCTATTCTTGGTGCTTATCAAAGTTTCCACACTTAAACCTTGCTTGTCCTCAAGCAAGCATACTTTTCTAAACTCTAATCATCTAAGCACCAAGGATAGTTCGTTCTCTCATTGTCAATTGATCAAGCGATGTGTAGGTGTTCAGAGTTGAGTGGGTGAAATTCCCTACACTATCTACCAAGACTTCTAAACTCATGCCGACCAAATGTAAGAAATATGCTAAGGAAGTTAAGGTCTCAAGAGATGGATATAACATAAAAAGTTTTGTTCACACATTCAAGCATGCAAANCTGCTTATGGCTTTTACCCGATAGAGCCGTTAGATGGTAGCGATCCCCTGGAGTTCATTGTGCACTACCCCTACCCTTGGGACCCTAGTCCTCGGGATGTTTGGGAGGAGTGGTCGATGGTCATAACCACTTCTCGGTTTTTGGACCATATTACCTGGTACGAGGGGGAGTGGCACCTGGTCTGGGGAGAGTTCACCGGCCCCGTGTACCGCATGCTTGACTAGACGTCGGATCCTTGGGAGTCTTTGGGAATTTTTTTGGTGTACATATATTTTTTGTAGCCTTAGTGATGGCTAGGCATGACCAGTTGCGTCTAGGTTGAACCTTGTTTGGTATTTTGGCCCGAGGGGCAATCTTATGTATGTATAATTGCAAGAATACATATTTTTCTTAATGAAGCTTTTCCAATTGATATGTATAAAAGTGCTTAAGTATCTGTTGGGTGATGGTTGTGGTTAGAAGAGTTCCCTTTAGCCTGTGCACCTAGAGTGAGGTTTATCGCGGAATGATAGAACTCTCTCTCTAGGTGTGGCGGTAATGCCTCGGATGTACGGGAAGGTAGGTCCGGGGTGTTACAGTCACGGTCTTTGTATTGAGTGGCGTCACACTCAAACTCTCAATCCTCATTCGGTTGAGGCATTTTATCGAACACCTAGCCTACCACTCCTCATGGATCTCGTCCTTTCGGACTAAGAGCGGAGATATAGATGAGTTGGGCTCGTGAGAGGCCGCTATCGCGCACACTCTCACTTCCACTCGGTTTACTAACTACACCGGCATGAAATAGAAGCAAAGATTAAGCAACATCATCCATACATAACATCAATCATACTCCCACAACACCAATATCATAATATCAAATTATAAGCATCAATCCATAGATCAACTAGGGCACACACACCCAACTAATCTATTCGAACATAATAAACATAAAAACAAAGCAAAGAAACAAAGCAAGAAAGTAAAGATTCAAACTTTAATATAAAGAAGAGAAATTATACCTAAGGAAGTTTGGATCTACATTGTCTTCATCTTCAAATCCTAATCTAAATCTATTCTAATGAGTGTTTTCTTCCCCAAAGGGGAAGAATTTGTAAAAGAAAACTAGATCTAAGCTATTTGGTGCCTCCTCCTCTACCTATCTACCTAAACTAATGCCCCAAAGGTCTGAAATAAGGAGCCTTATATAGGGGAAACAAAATAGGGGCAACATAGTAATTTTCCCGCAGCAGGATTTTAGGGCTGATTTGGGGGTCTCGACGCGTCGAGCCCTGAAGACTCTTTTTCGCGATCTTTCCACACACGTGGTGGAGGTCGTGAGGGGTTACTGGAATGTTTCCACGCCCCTCCACACGCGTGTGAGGCTGCGTGGGAGGCTCCTGCTTCATGGTTTCTCCATTTTCTGCTCCGTTTTGGCCTTAGGTCCTCCGTTTGGCTGTAAAATACCTTAAAAACATCTTACAAGCTCTTGTTAGCGGTTTTGGTCACATCTGAGTCTAAACGCATGATATTCTTATGAAATGGGTAATAAACTCTACAATATTAGCCCTTAAATGACCCCTAAAATGAGCTATTCTTGGTGCTTATCAAAGTTTCCACACTTAAACCTTGCTTGTCCTCAAGCAAGCATACTTTTCTAAACTCTAATCATCTAAGCACCAAGGATAGTTCGTTCTCTCATTGTCAATTGATCAAGCGATGTGTAGGTGTTCAGAGTTGAGTGGGTGAAATTCCCTACACTATCTACCAAGACTTCTAAACTCATGCCGACCAAATGTAAGAAATATGCTAAGGAAGTTAAGGTCTCAAGAGATGGATATAACATAAAAAGTTTTGTTCACACATTCAAGCATGCAAATGACAATAGGGTTTCACCTTGTTGGTCCCAAGGGGATGGGGTACAAGTCTAGAGGGGGGGGGGTGAATAGACTTGTATAAGATTTTGCAAATCTTTTTCGACTTCTCGTGTGTATTGGACTTAGGATGTTTAGGTCCGATACCTCACAAGATGAAGACAAAGTTTTATGCGCAGCGGAAA
>NC_044929.1:17911239-17919166 GCF_003576645.1 Ipomoea triloba | reverse complement strand
CATGAAGTAAGAACTCACGCAACACCCCAGCAAAAGATATATATATATTAACATAACGGGAATGTTTTACAAGACTTTAGCAGAAAAGATAAAATAGAAGAAGGCAAAAGAGATCAAGAACAGTCAGAGATGATCAAGAAAGAGTTATGGACTACGAGAGCTCAGTCAGAGATGATCAAGAAAGAGTTATGGACTACGAGAGCTTACTCAGAGATGATCAAGAAAGAGTTATGGACTACGAGAGCTTACTCAGAGATGATCAAGAAAGAGTTATGGACTACGAGAGCTTACTTCTTGTTTGCTCGAATCTTCTTGTTGATTGCTTCTCGTGTCTTGATGGGGTTTTTGTGTCTACCAAACTCAGATAGTCATATGTGACATGGAAGAATAGGTAGTTTCTGAAAGCCTCCCCAACAAACTCACCTTCAATTACTTCAATCTTCCACCAGTAGATACATTCTTCTGGAGACATGTTGCTGTGAAGAGACATTCCAACATACTTCACCAGATTGAAGATCTGATGGACGAGACTTTGCTCGGTGTCTTCTCTATTTCCGAACTTGAAGGCGATCATCTTTTGTTCATCTTTTCTTTCTTTCTCTGTTTGTTGTTCTTGCCTTTTCCTTTTTTCTTTCTCTGTCTTCTTCTCTTCGCTTCTCTAATTCTTTTGTGCGCTGAACCCTTAGATCCTCCTTCCTCTTGGCTTCCTCCACTGCCTTGCTTATTGTCTTTGGGACTTTTGGAGGAGGTCCAGCTGGTTCACTTGCTGCCCTTTTCTTCTTGGGACTTTTGGAGGAGGTCCAGCTGGTTCACTTGCTGCCCTTTTCTTCTTGCTGATTGTTGATGTCCTTTCCTGAGTATTTTCCCCCTTGGTGGCATCATCTGTGCGGGAAAGGAGGGTGGACATGCCTTCGAAGAGTGCTTGAAGTTGGGCAGGCACTTGGTTCGACAGATCATCAAGTAGTGCTTTGATTACGTCCTGTCGAAGCTCACTAGAATATTGGAAGGCTCGAAGCTCTGCTCGTATCTCAGCTAATTCAGCTCTCGCACCTGCAGCCTCTTCTCGAGCTACAGCAGCTTCATCTACAGCTTTCCGTGCTGCATCCTCAGCCCATACTACTTGATCGAGAAGTTCTGCATGACGGCCTTGGGATTCACTTGTGCCAGCAGCAGGCATTGCAGCATTGCGGACAACAGCGAGTATCCTCTCGAGCTGAGCCATCTTCTGAGATTGATCAGCCATGAATTGACGCACTTCGCCAATGAAGGCTTCTTCGGCCTGTTGATCATAGTCAGAAGTAGAAGAAGAGAAGTGAGAAGTACCTTTTATCGGAGGGGACTTGGGTGCTTCCAGATTTCCACCCATGACTTGCAGTTGCGAGTCCACCTCTCGATTGAGTGTCTGAGGGGTCGCAGGGACACTGGGTTCAGAGCGCGAAGGTAGCTCCATGTCAGGCGCTTCCCGGTTTCCACCTGAGGGATGGATCACTTCTTGCTCTTCACCTCTCGAACCTGGAGCCTCAGCTTCAGCGACTGTTGAGATTGGATCAGCCAGGGAGGGATCTTCAGTATTGGACGCTTCCTGGTTTCCATCCAATAGAAGTTCCCCCTCAGCGTGATCTCTCGAACTAGTGCTGGGAACTTGGTCATCTGCTGGTGAGGTTGGAGACGAAGTGTTGACGGGTGTTTCCCTGTTTCCACCTTCGAAGGTTGCTTCGTCTTCCTCAGTACCTCTCGAATCAGCAGGACTTTGGACATTTTGCTCTCGTTGCTCATCAGATTGCACCTCAGCTTGCTCAGGTGAGTCAGGAATCACTATGGTTTCAGGAGCAGCTGGTGCACTCCACCTTTCTCTTTCCGTATCGATGGGAAAACCTGGGAGTTGGAGCAACGGTATTTCACCCTCTCGAACTGCCTGTGCTTCATCGGTGTCGTTTGAGGGTGTGGACTCAGGAGCTGGCAGCAGTATGACTGAGCTGGGTGCCACCTCAAGTGCTTCAGAGGTCTCGGATTCACCTCTCGAAGCTGCTACCTGATCATCCAGAGCAGAAATGTTTGCTTGGGACAAGGGGATTGCGGCTGTTGGTATTGGATTCTAAGAATCATCTCGAGCAATCCCAAAGGTCTCTCCTGGACCTCTCGTATCCTCTACTTGATGTCCCAATGATAGAGCAGTGGCAAGCCTGATATCTTCTTGAAATTTGGCTTCTGATTCACGGTCCGTGTCAGGCTCGGNAATTCTTTTGTGCGCTGAACCCTTAGATCCTCCTTCCTCTTGGCTTCCTCCACTGCCTTGCTTATTGTCTTTGGGACTTTTGGAGGAGGTCCAGCTGGTTCACTTGCTGCCCTTTTCTTCTTGGGACTTTTGGAGGAGGTCCAGCTGGTTCACTTGCTGCCCTTTTCTTCTTGCTGATTGTTGATGTCCTTTCCTGAGTATTTTCCCCCTTGGTGGCATCATCTGTGCGGGAAAGGAGGGTGGACATGCCTTCGAAGAGTGCTTGAAGTTGGGCAGGCACTTGGTTCGACAGATCATCAAGTAGTGCTTTGATTACGTCCTGTCGAAGCTCACTAGAATATTGGAAGGCTCGAAGCTCTGCTCGTATCTCAGCTAATTCAGCTCTCGCACCTGCAGCCTCTTCTCGAGCTACAGCAGCTTCATCTACAGCTTTCCGTGCTGCATCCTCAGCCCATACTACTTGATCGAGAAGTTCTGCATGACGGCCTTGGGATTCACTTGTGCCAGCAGCAGGCATTGCAGCATTGCGGACAACAGCGAGTATCCTCTCGAGCTGAGCCATCTTCTGAGATTGATCAGCCATGAATTGACGCACTTCGCCAATGAAGGCTTCTTCGGCCTGTTGATCATAGTCAGAAGTAGAAGAAGAGAAGTGAGAAGTACCTTTTATCGGAGGGGACTTGGGTGCTTCCAGATTTCCACCCATGACTTGCAGTTGCGAGTCCACCTCTCGATTGAGTGTCTGAGGGGTCGCAGGGACACTGGGTTCAGAGCGCGAAGGTAGCTCCATGTCAGGCGCTTCCCGGTTTCCACCTGAGGGATGGATCACTTCTTGCTCTTCACCTCTCGAACCTGGAGCCTCAGCTTCAGCGACTGTTGAGATTGGATCAGCCAGGGAGGGATCTTCAGTATTGGACGCTTCCTGGTTTCCATCCAATAGAAGTTCCCCCTCAGCGTGATCTCTCGAACTAGTGCTGGGAACTTGGTCATCTGCTGGTGAGGTTGGAGACGAAGTGTTGACGGGTGTTTCCCTGTTTCCACCTTCGAAGGTTGCTTCGTCTTCCTCAGTACCTCTCGAATCAGCAGGACTTTGGACATTTTGCTCTCGTTGCTCATCAGATTGCACCTCAGCTTGCTCAGGTGAGTCAGGAATCACTATGGTTTCAGGAGCAGCTGGTGCACTCCACCTTTCTCTTTCCGTATCGATGGGAAAACCTGGGAGTTGGAGCAACGGTATTTCACCCTCTCGAACTGCCTGTGCTTCATCGGTGTCGTTTGAGGGTGTGGACTCAGGAGCTGGCAGCAGTATGACTGAGCTGGGTGCCACCTCAAGTGCTTCAGAGGTCTCGGATTCACCTCTCGAAGCTGCTACCTGATCATCCAGAGCAGAAATGTTTGCTTGGGACAAGGGGATTGCGGCTGTTGGTATTGGATTCTAAGAATCATCTCGAGCAATCCCAAAGGTCTCTCCTGGACCTCTCGTATCCTCTACTTGATGTCCCAATGATAGAGCAGTGGCAAGCCTGATATCTTCTTGAAATTTGGCTTCTGATTCACGGTCCGTGTCAGGCTCGACTTCTTGTTCATCAGCAGCTATGCCCTTCCCTTTGTCAGATCTCTCAAGATTTCTCTTGATTGTATTCATTTCATGGGCAAGGTCAAGAAGTTCACTGGCTGGGAGTTCTGTGAGGTTTAACCAGTTCAACGCGAACATCTCCTCAGCCTCCATATCTGCTGCTTGTGCAATCAGTTGATCAAAAGGGCCTGTTCTCCAGTTTATCCATCGAAGAACCCTGGAGAAGTCACTTAGGCTTGTTGCATCTTCACCACGGCGATCTAACTGAGTAGTAGCATCATCATTAAAGTCATGAGATCCAGCAGATAGGATTTCTGTTGCCGATGCAGCTTCCACTGTTACCTCTCGAACCACCTCTCGTGGTTCCTCAACTTCTGTCTGTACTGGATCACTGATCCCAGTACATTCAATCTCTCGAACCTCCTCTCGAGGCTCGACCACAGACTCATCAGCACCCTCAGCATCATCATCAGCATGTAGACTTACAGATAAAGCTCCTAACAGAGACCTGGTAGGGGGCACTCTCGCAACCTCAGTGGCCAGTGTAGCCTGAGGTTCCCCCTGGGCTTGTGCCCTATTCTCAAGTGATTCTTGGATTGCTGAAGGTGTTACTTCTCGAATCTGAGTGATGGCGATGGTTTTGGCTTTCTTAGCCCTTTTCGATAAGGTGATCCTCTTGATCAGGTTATCCAGAGGCTCATCATCAGATTCCTTCTCCTTGGCTGGGGCTTTCCTTTTGCCCCTTCCCTTAGGCTTCGAGGGAGAAGGTGCACCCTTAACACCTTTAGCCTTTGGAGCTTGAGATTTCGTCCTACCCATATAGGTATTCCGATGAATCTCTCGCCCTTCCCTCAGTTCTAAGCCCTTCAAACTTAGAAGATATTGAACAACAAAACCGAAACCAACCTTTTTACTGATCGTCAGGTTGGTGTTGGAGACTGAGCTTTGCACCTGCTGTTGAAGAAAATTGAAGATGATATGTGCCCAGTCCATTTTGTTGTTGTTCCAGATGGCGTGGAGGATTTTGAGAATGTCCAGATTGATTTCGTCAGTTCCAGACACCTTGCCGAGCATGAATTTCATAATAAGGTCGGCAGCAAGAGCAAACCTCTCCTTTAGGTGGAACTTGCGGAGGGCAGAGGATGCTCTTGTCGGAGCAGACTCCAGTCGGATTTTATCCCAAAAAGCTTGCTTGTCCAAGTCGTAATCCGAGAGGTGCTGGACTGCTTCCTCCGACGTCGCGAAGTCGAATGCCGCTCTGAGGTCACCAACAGAGGTCGTGATATGGAACTCATTGAACCGACTCTCTATTTTGCCCTTCGTGACCTTGGCATTCGCGAACCATTCAGTGAAGTCGAGTTCATGAATGGTTTGGTAGTCGTGCGTCATGTATTTCATTAGTCCTGCCTTCTCAAACTTTTTCAGGACTTTCTCCGCCATCTTTGGATTTGACGAGTGGGTGATGAAGCCGTTTTTGTCAAGGATACTCCCCGCCTTGACTTGTTTGATCTGAGTGCGAATGTGTCGTAACTCCCTCTGATATGCGTCGGAAGATGAGGTTGATGTGGAGGATTCGGACGCCATAGTTGACAGATTTGAGGTTTTGGAGGGAATGTGTACAGTGTTTAGGATTTGGGGGTTTTGGGTATTCGGTTTGAGCTTGAATCCGGGTAAGGAAGAAGAATTTGGCTTTTATATCATGTGGATTCGGGTTGAATATATGGGTAGGGTTGAGAGCTTGACCCGAAAAGGGATCCCGGTTAATTTAAAAGAATTTAAAGGTCAGAAATACCCTTTATAACGGTTATGTATGTAAGGTATGGTAAGGGTATTTTGGTAATATATAATACGGTTTTGAATAGTGGGATATAAAGAGATGATATTTATATGAGCATGCTCCCACTTATCAAGATAATGCCTTTAAGAGCGGAAAACCGTCAGTAACCGAAGACCACGTGGCTAACATTAATGCTCAAAGTTAGCCATTCCACATATATCCGTTGAGCTTTTTACCTCTCGAAGGTAAACTCTCGATTTTGCTAGTTTAAGGATCTTCCCCCTGAGTGATTAATCCCTAAACCTCCTTATTCCTCCATCTAAGCATTCCTGTGGTTAAGAATCTTCCTCCTGAGTGATCGTTCCCTAACCCTCCTTATTCTTCCATTTAGAGATACGTAGATAGTCAGTTTAATATCTTTCGAAATGATCTCTCGAACTACCCTTCTTCGAGACATAACACAAAAAGGCAAACTAAACATGTACCTCTCGAACTACCTTTCGAACACAGATTGCGATACGGAGACAAGATTGATTTATCAAAAGATATCACTTGGAACATTTCCTTAAGTTCATTTAGTGATTTTTGAAAGCATTACATATGAATCAATATCCTATTAGATTCCATAGAAACTTTTGTTTGGCCTTGGGCAGCCTAATAGGAATCTATCGTTAGAACAGGAACTAGCCATCTAAAGTCCTATTTCTCCTAATAACAGAACTAGAGGTGGCTACTCCCCTTCTTGTTCTTCTCTCCGCTGCTGCCTTCCTCACAGGCTTCATCTCCCTTTCCCTTGGTTCTCCATTTGGTTGAGGGAGGTCCTTTTCCAGAATGTGCAGCGGTAGGAGTCCCACTTGTGCAAGACTCTCCTCCTAACTCCAGTATCCCATCGTTGTGGATCTCCTCGCATTTGGGGATCCATTCACCTTGGATGGGAATAGGATGCTTGCTTGGATTATCAGGAAGCTCCGCAATCTGTTCACCCTTCGTTGATTCTGGATAGTTTTCTCCTTGAAAGTCTTTGGACTTCGTTGCTGATTTTCTCCCTCTATACCAGAACGGTACATCGTCTTTTCCTTTCTTCTTCTCCATGAAGAAGTCGATGACATAAACTGATGAGAAAACCCTTCTATTTATAGCCCAAAAAGGTTACCACTGTTGAGTCACGGGATACCATATGAATGACCATTCAATGCTGTGTAACTCCAAAGCTGCCATAAAGTTGATGAAATCGCCCCTCACATGCGAAACAGTTCATGGCACTAAATACAAGAAGATAAGATTTGATCATTCATCCCAATTCTATCATTCCCAATTCTAACCTTAGTTGAGAGAATCTATTTTCACATAACGCTTTTGTGAAAATATCTGCTAGTTGCTCCTTCGTTGCAACGTATTCCAAAGTTATATCCTTTTTCTCAACATGGTCTCGGATGAAGTGATACTTGATATCAATGTGTTTTGTTCTTGAGTGTAACACTGGATTCTGAGTGATAGCTATAGCACTTGTGTTGTCACACATGATCTTAACCTCTTTACATTCAACACCATAATCCAGTAGTTGTTGCTTCATCCATAAAACCTGAGCACAGCAACTTCCAGCTGCTACATATTCTGCCTCAGCGGTGCTTGTAGCTATCGAATGCTGTTTCTTGCTAAACCATGAGACAAGTCTTCCACCTAGAAACTGACATGTCCCTGATGTGCTCTTTCGATCTATTTTACAACCGGCAAAGTCCGCATCTGAATAACCCATAAGTTCGAAAGATCCACCTCTCGAATACCAAAGTCCAACACTTTGCGTACCTTTGAGATATCTAAGGGTCTTTTTAGATGCATTTAAGTGACTTTCCTTAGGACTTGCCTGAAATCTAGCACATACACCTACTGCAAAGGATATATCTGGTCTACTAGCAGTTAAATAAAGAAGAGATCCGATGATACCTCGATATGTAGTTTGATCGACCTCTCGACCTTCACTGTCGACATCGATACGTAGAGAGGTTCCCATGGGTACTTTGACTGAGGATTTCCCTTCTATGTTGTATTTTCTGAGCAGATCCTTGGTGTATTTCTCCTGATTGATGAAGATACCTTCCTTAAGCTGTCTCACTTGTAATCCAAGGAAGTAGTTGAGTTCTCCCATCATGCTCATCTCGAACTTCCCTTTCATCAACCTGGAGAATTTCTCGCACAAGTCTGGATTGGTGCTTCCAAAAATGATATCGTCCACATAGATTTGCACCAATAAGATGTGATCCTCATCCTTAATTCTAAACAATGTTTTGTCCATTAGGCCTTTGGTGAACCCACACTGAAGTAGAAAAGAGGATAAGGT
>NC_044929.1:17882239-17904712 GCF_003576645.1 Ipomoea triloba | reverse complement strand
TTGTATACTTTGTCAGCTCCCACGTCCTTCAAGAAACCCGGAGGTTGTTCAACGTACACCTCTTCTTCGAGAAGTCCGTTCAGAAAAGCGCTCTTGACATCCATTTGATATACCTTAAAGTCTTTGAAGGCGGCATATGCGAGAAAGATGCGTATGGCTTCGAGACGTGCCACTGGAGCGAAGGTTTCATCAAAATCTATTCCTTCCTCCTGACAATAGCCTTTGGCAACAAGTCTGGCCTTGTTCCTAGCAATAACTCCATCCTCATTCATCTTGTTTCTGAAAACCCACTTTGTACCAATGACATTCTGATGATGAGGTCTCGGAACTAGTTCCCAAACATCGTTTCGTTCAAACTGATGAAGTTCCTCTTGCATGGCTTGTACCCAATCTGGATCACATAGAGCCTCATCGATCACCTTAGGCTCAATTTGAGATAGAAAGCAAGCAAACATGCTTTCTCTGTATGCTGATCTGGTCCGAACTCTGTCACGTACATCTCCAATCACTTGATCAGCAGGGTGACTTCTCAGCCATCTTAGGTCGTGTTGTGGCTCCTCAGTTGACACTTCCGTTGAAGGTTGAGATGTGGGTTGAGCATCTATGATCTGGATCGGATCAACTGAGTCAGGAGCTTTCTTCTTGGTAGGCTCTTCATCATCTGATTCTGACGAGAGTTCCGCTACGTCTCGAACTATCGGTTTCTTCCCATCGAGAGGTGAGTCTAATCTCTCGATTGACTCCGACTGAGCTTCCTCAGCTGCTTCCATTGACTTTGATGGTTGATCTGTTGATGCTCTATCATCAAAAGAGACATGTATGGATTCTTCAACCACCAATCTCCGCTTGTTGAAGACTCTGAATGCTTTACTTGTCGATGAGTATCCCAGAAATACTCCATCATCTGCCTTTTCATCAAAAGTTCTTAGCTGAGTCTTCCCATTGTTGTGGACATAGCATTTGCACCCGAATGTGTGGAAGTAGCTTACATTCGGTTTCCTTCCATTCCACAACTCATATGGAGTCTTTCCAACTCCTTTCACGATCAAGGACCGATTTTGGGTATAGCACGCTGTGTTGATTGCTTCTGCCCAAAATCCTTGAGATATGTTAGCTTGCGAGAGCATGGTCCTTGCGGCTTCCTTGAGAGTTCTGTTCCTTCTTTCAGCAACTCCGTTCTGTTGAGGCGTTCGAGCAGCTGACAACTGATGATGAATACCGTTTTCGTTGCAGTAGCTCTCGATAACTTGATTAACGAACTCTCCACCTTGATCTGACCGAATCTTTAGTATCGAGACATCCTTTTCAATTTGAACCTACTTCAGGAGGTTTGGTAAGGCAACTTTTGTCTCGCTTTTCTTGGTTAAGAACACGGTCCAGGTGAATCTTGTGTAGTCATCTACTACCACAAGAGTGTACTTTCTTCCTCTCATGCTGGGTGGGTCTACTGGGCCAAATAAGTCCATATGGAGAAGACTTAGTGGTCTAGTAGATGATGTCTCGGCTTTGGTTTTGAAAGAGGATTTGGTCTGTTTACAACGTTGACATGCCTCACAAATCTTGTCTTTTCGAAACGTAACTTTGGGAAGTCCTTCCACAAGGTTCCTCTTAGTAAGCTTGTTGATAGTTTTGAAGTTCAGATGGCTAAGCTTACTGTGCCAATCCCAGCATAAGTCTTCCTTGCTCCTTGCCAGCATACATAGGGATGGTTTGGCAGATCTCCAATCCACTATGTACATGTTTCCTTTCCTTGCTGCTTCCAGGACGACTTCGAGAGATTCCTCTTGCATGATTTGGCACTTGCTTTTGGTGAAGATCACTCTGTAGGCTTTGTCACAGAACTGGCTTGTGCTAAGGAGGTTGAATTTGAGTCCCTCAACGTAGGATACTCCCTTGATCACCAATTCCTTCTTATGAATTTCACCAACAGCCTTTGTGCGACCTTTCTTCTCGTTGTCTCCAAATGTCACCAGGGGACCTTCGATAGGATGGATGTTCTCTAGCAGTGTTAAGTTTCCCGTCATATGTCTCGAACATCCACTGTCAATGAACCATGTGTCCCTGGTGTCCTGCAAGCGGATCAAGCAGATTTAGGTACCCAAACTTTGGGTCCTGGTTGGTTAGTAAGTTTAGGCATCCATTTATACCTTGGACCCATTACTCCAGGCCTAGGTGCAATGTAGCCATTATACGTTTGATAATCATAAGGAATGCTAGCAAAGGTTTTGGGCCTCTTTGGTGCATAAATCAACTTAGGTATAGACTTTTCGATCGGCTTATGCACCATGCCTTTCATACGCTGTTTGGTCATGTGAAATTGCTGGAAGTGAGGTTTCTTCCAGAAATTATGATTCGATGACCAATTCTCACTAGATGGATAGAGTCTGCCTTTCTCCATCCGTGAGTTCCTAACTATGTGGATCTCAGACCTTCCATATTTGCCTTGAGGCGCATTATATGGAATGTAGCTCTTTTTGTACTTGGAATGGCCTTGCGAGAGATAGCAAGGTGATCTCTCGATATTGTTTACCCGGCCATTCTTCGTAGCTTTCCTATACTTTCCATTGCTGGTGTATAGGGACGGTTTATGAATAGCTACTCTGGTCTTTTCTGTTGGTCTTTTATGACCTTTGTTTGGTTTGGGTTGAGATCCTCCATTATTTGAAGTTCCCAAACCATTGGTCTGTTTATCTCTCGAGAGACAGTCTTGACAGAACCCTAGACCGGTTCTATCACTAGTAGGTCTGTGATCATTTACCATTTTCTCCATAGCTTTGGAGGAATTCGTGTATGATGCTATGACCTTTCTAAGATTAAGCTCTCTGGTCTCTCGAGCTTTGCACTCTTCAGCCAGTAGGATTACTTTGGCTTCTAACTCACTTACTTTGAGAGTTAGCTCCGAATTCTCTTTCGAGACATTCTTAAGCATATCTCTTTCAGCAGTTAGCTTGCTGTTTTCTTCCCGGATTTTGGCATGAGTGCTGTTAGCGATACCGAGATCCCTTTTAAGTGTTTCAAGCATCTCAAAGGGATCTTCATCGCTTCCGAACGAAGAACAACGAGAGGTAGAGGTAGAGCAGAGAGATGTGGAAGTAGAGGTTACCTCATTGTCAATGGCCATTAGGCATTGATTCTCTTCTTCCTCGGTGTATAAGCAGATGAGCCCCCTCTCATCCTCTGAGCTGCTGCTGCTTTCACTGGAGCTCGACGTCTCGGACTCCTCGATTGTTCTCTCGAGTTCCTCAGCAACAAGCGCCTTTCTGCGTAGATGTTTCCTTGAATCTCCCTTGAAGCCACTTTGTGCTGGCTTCTCTTTGGATTCCTCCTTTCTCCTGGAATCCCTGCCTTCTTGGCCTTGATACTTACTTACCATAGGGTAAGGACATTCAGCCTTGAAGTGCCCTGGTCTCCTGCAGTTGTAGCAGAGACCCTGATTTTCCTCCTCTATCCTTCTGGATGAATGTTTCTCATTGTTCCTTCTTGAGGAGGAAGGTGAACTTGTGTTGCTCTCCGTTGACTTCCTCATGAATTTCCTGAATTTCCTCATGAAGAGAGCAAACTGTTCGTCAGATAACATATTAGTGGGATTAGGATCTGACCTTGAAGAGGTGGATGGTTGATCAGCAACCAGTGCCACATTCCGTCTGTCCACCACGTCCTCATCTCTCGGAAGCATCTCAAATTCGAAGGCTTTGAGATCTCTGAAAAGTTGGTCGGTTGTGGTGTTCTTCAAATCCCTGTGATCACGCATTGTGATCACCTTCATTTCCCACTCCTTGGTAAGGCCTCGTAAGACCTTCAGGTTTAGCTCCTTTTGTGGAATCTCCTTCTCGAGATCACTGATCTCGATTGATAGCTTCATGAACCGAGATTCCATGCTGTCGATGCTCTCCCCTGGCTTCATCTTGAAGTCCTCGAACTTCTTCATGGCCACGGTGAGCTTGTTCTCCTTTTCCTGTTCGTCACCTTCACCAATTAACATCAAAGTATCCCATACCTCTTTTGCCGTTTTGCACTTTCTCACTTTTGGGAAGATGGTTTCGTCTATAGCTCTGAAGAGAATGTCCTTGGCAATATTGTCCAGGTTGTTTCTCTTCCTATCATCACTTGTCCATTCTTCCCTAGGTTTTGGGATGTACTTTTGTGTGTCTTGAGTTTGAGCTGCAGCAGTATTGACCATTAAGATTTTGACTAGTCCAGAAGTTATAACCTCGGCCATCTTATCATGGAGGGCTGATAGATACGCAAGCATGCGTGTTTTCCAGTCATCGAACCTGCTAAGATCAAAAAGGAGATGTCTCGACAACATGCTATCCATTTTAAAAATTATCTCGTGCTTTGAAAGATTTTTAAAGGGTTTTTCAAAGAAGGATCTCTAGGCAATATAAACAAAGGTTTATATCAATCAGAGAACTTGCTCTGATACCAATTGTTGGTCCCAAGGGGATGGGGTACAAGTCTAGAGGGGGGGGGGTGAATAGACTTGTATAAGATTTTGCAAATCTTTTTCGACTTCTCGTGTGTATTGGACTTAGGATGTTTAGGTCCGATACCTCACAAGATGAAGACAAAGTTTTATGCGCAGCGGAAAGGTTATCCCCTTTTAGTTAGCACGTGTTTGAGTTAGTTCGAGAGGTGCGGTTATATGCAGTGCAGTTCGAGAGTTAGATAGCGAGAGATAAAAGCATAAAGTAAATGCGAGAGAGATTTTTAAGTGGTTCGGCCAACCCGCCTACATCCACTCTTCTTCCAGAAACTCCCTGGAAGGATTGCACTAAAACTTCCCTTTTTAGTACAATATCGAGCGCTTGAGCTTTGATCACGAAGCCCGCCTCAAGCCTCAGGTTTTTCGCCCCGCTTCTTGTTACTCCACCTATCGAGCACTTGAGCTTTGATCACCAAGCCCGCCTCAAGCCTCAGGATCTTCACAAGACAGCTCCCAGGTTACTCCGCCTCTCCTCAGGTTTTTCTCCCCGCTTCCAGTTACTCCACCTCTCGAGCACTTGAGCTTTGATCACCAAGCCCGCCTCAAGCCTCAGGATCTTCACTAGACAGATGCCAGGTTACTCCGCCTCTTCTTGCTTAATCCAAAGCAAGGACCTTTGGTTGTCACAGTTGAGTGTAACAAGCTCCAATCTGACCAAAAGCTATCGTTGAATCAACTTCGATGTAGAGCTGCTTCGGTCACCTTTTAGGTGTATAGCAGTTTAAGCTTTGTAACTCTCTCAAACACTAAGATGTGTTCTCTCGCTATTTTGAATATCAGGATGATATTCCGGATTGAGCTCAGGCACTTGAACGTTTGAATAGACACCTCTTAAGATTTTTAGAATGAACCAACCCTTCCCCCTTTTAACTTGTGTCTTCACGTCCTTTTTATATGAGAGTTAAGGAATAATTCCGTTGGAGGGAAAATTATTCCGTTTGAAATTTGTCTCCCATGCTGTGTATGGGACTTGCATCTTTTCAGCATTTTTCATGGAGTGGTGGTCTTGTAACTTGAACCTTTTGTTTGGTAGTGGATATTCCATAATCCACTTTCTTGAGTCCATGCTCCACTTGCTACTTTTGGTAAAAGTTACTCTTTTTAAATTCCCATTGATCCTCGTTTTTAGGGAATAAGACGACTTTGGATTAGTGCACCTTCTATCCGTTTGTTGTGGAATTCTGATGTGGCATCCACTTCTGGCACCTCCTTAATATTTTATCTCCATGATATTCTTCTTCTCCAAACTTATTCATGCTTCCTGACCGTCATTCAGCCTTTTGGAGAAATGTCAGTTTATCGAGACCAAGATTGATGTCTCGATTGTTTGATGTCTTGATCCCCATGTATCGAGAGATCTATCTCTCGAACTCTGCTTATGTCTCGAACTGGGTTGTTGTATCGAGAGATCCTATCTCTCGAGACTCTGCTTATGTCTCGAGACTTAGTTGATGTCTCGCAGACCCTTATTCCTCCAGTGTTGTCCGTGCCTTCTTCTGATCTATCTATAGGATTACAACACGAGACTTTCTAAGATGTTCACACAAGTTTACCTTAAGCTTAAATATTTTCCGAGTTGAGCTCAAGTTACCCGGTTGTATTTTCGCTCTTAGTTTACTTGTCGAACTTACATTGATTCCTATCTTTCGAGACTTAGGGGATTCTTAAAATACATTTTGGTATCATCAAAACCTAATACATTATGTTCCTAACACAGTAGATTTTGGCTCTTAGTTTAACTATGTAAGTATTCACCAATTGAATCAACTTCGATGTAGAGCTGCTTCGGTCACCTTCTAGATGTATAGCAGTTTAAGCTTTGTAACTCTCTCAAACACTAAGATGTGTTCTCTCGCTATTTTGAGTATCAGGATGATATTCCGGATTGAGCTCAGGCACTTGAACGTTTGAAATAGACACCTCTTAAGATTTTTAGAATGAACCACTTTTTTAACTTGTGTCTTCACGTCCTTTTTATATGAGAGTTAAGGAATAATTCCGTTGGAGGGAAAATTATTCCGTTTGAAATTTGTCTCCCATGCTGTGTATGGGACTTGCATCTTTTCAGCATTTTTCATGGAGTGGTGGTCTTGTAACTTGAACCTTTTGTTCGGTAGTGGATATTCCATAATCCACTTTCTTGAGTCCATGCTCCACTTGCTACTTTTGGTAAAAGTTACTCTTTTTAAATTCCCATTGATCCTCGTTTTAGGGAATAAGACTGACTTTGGATTAGTGCACCTTCTATCCGTTAGTTGTGGAATTCTGATGTGGCATCCACTTCTGGCACTTCCTTAATATTTTATCTCCATGATATTCTTCTTCTCCAAACTTTATTCATGCTTCCTGACCATCATTCAGCCTTTTGGAGAAATGTCAGTTTATCGAGACCAAGATTGATGTCTCGATTGTTTGATGTCTTGATCCCCATGTACCGAGAGATCTATCTCTCGAACTCTGCTTATGTCTCGAACTGGGTTGTTGTATCGAGAGATCCTATCTCTCGGACTCTGCTTATGTCTCGAGACTTAGTTGATGTCTCGCAGACCCTTATTCCTCCAGTGTTGTCCCGTGCCTTCTTCTGATCTATCTATAGGATTACAACACGAGACTTTCTAAGATGTTCACACAAGTTTACCTTAAGCTTAAATATTTTTCGAGTTGAGCTCAAGTTACCCGGTTGTATTTTCGCTCTTAGTTTACTTGTCGAACTTACATTGATTCCTATCTTTCGAGACTTAGGGGATTCTAAAATACATTTTGGTATCATCAAAACCTAATACATTATGTTCCTAACACACCTTGTATTTTTTAGGGGCCTCCAGCCGATCCAATTAGTGGGAACGATGCTCACCCCTTAGCCAATTTCCAACCAATACGCCAAAGCCCCCTTACGTTAAAATAAGTGAGGGCAGGGACATGGACTGCTCATCGCCATGGCTTGGGCGATCACTCTATTTTCTCACTTCCTAGGATAACGTCATCAGGCGACCCAACTTCACATGGAGCTCCATGCTTTTTCGAAGACAGTGCAATGGGTGCCTGAATCCTAGCGAAGTGGCTCACCTCCTCTCTATTTTCTCATCTTTCAGGATCTCTTCGGGGTAACCGACTTCACATGGATCTCCGTGCTTTTTCGAAGACGGTGCAATGGTTACCCCGTATCCAGACTAGATGGCTCACCTCGGCTTTATCTCTAGGAATGGCCTTTTTGCCTTTTTACTCTTTTCACCATATCAACCCTCATGCCTTTTTCTAGGGAATAGGGATTGTTTTCACTCTCCCTCATGCCTTTTTCTAGGGAATAGGGATTGTTTTCACTCTAAGCTCACTTAGGCTCACCTTTTTAGGGATTGTTTTCACTCTAAGCTCACTTAGGCTCACCTTTTGCCCCATGGTTTTCACTCTAAGCTCACTTAGGCTCACCTTTTGCCCCATGTCCTGCTAAGATTAGTTCAATTTCCGGGCTTCGCAATTTTTATCTTTCTAAAACTTAAGGGGTTTACACTCCCACTTCGAGAGATCCTTGACTGAGGTCCAAACAAAATACAAGGTGAAGAACATGCAAGCACGCATAAAATTTTTTGATTTTTGGGTCAATTGTGCAAATTGGTGCAAAGTGTAACTTCCAAAGCATATTTAAGACATTCGTTATATGGCACAAGGTTAGGAGCCCTCCTAGATAGTATTGGCAATAACACGCCCTCTAGGTCCTATACCTTATCACTCAATTAATCAACTATTTCAAGAAGCATAAATCCTTTCCACACTTAAAAGTGAACATCGTCCTCGATGTTTCCATTAGGAACAGAGGAAAAAGGATTAGGGTCTTAAAAGATTGTGCACTAAAGCATCTTTCCACACTTAAAAAGTGTGCTCTGGGCTTCAAATAAGTTTTCTAACAATATTATACCCATTATAACAAAATCATGCGACTCATCCTTTGTGAACCAAGGCAAATATGCTCATAAAAATAGGAAGAAAAGTTAGAATGATATACCATACAATGCGTCTACAGCCTTATCTTCAACTTACTGCCCATCTATTTGAAGGTTGTCGGCTCATCATCCTCCTACCTTTGGTACTAGTAAGTCTATGCCTCCGGGATGTTTATCCTGCGTTTGTTAGCTCAAACGGGTGCATAGAAATAAACTTAAACAAAATAATAGCCGCAAAATTAAATTTGCTTAAAGATTGGGATTATTGGCACGGCCAGACCTGGGATACTTAGAAAAATTGGATGAAAAGAATATAAAGCACGAGAATCTGTCCAGAACCTGTCCACGCGACTCACACGCGTGGTAGTCCTCGTGGGTCAACACTGGAAAATTTCCACGCCTAGCTCCACGCGTGTGAGCAGGCGTGGTCAGCAGTGCTGATCACCATCTTCGTCTCCTGGCTTTTGCCTTCCATGTTTGATCCGGTTTAGCTCATTTGTCATAGTTTAGTACCAAAATCACCTGCAATGTTAGCTCAAGCAAGGTTATCCTAAAACGAAAAATTACTAATAAAAGAAAGAAAAGAAAAAGTAAACAAGAAATGAAATTCTAATATAAGGATAACGTTGGGATTGCCTCCCAAGTGCGCCATGGTTTAACGTCTCCTGGCCAGACGTTGTGTGCTCTATCCTTCGAAGCACACAGATTTTGGGACCTTACCAAGCGTCCCGTGAACTTTTGCTTCAAGGAAGGTCCCAAGATGGGAAACATCCTTGAATACCCACATAAGTAAAGGAAGAATAAAATGCAAGGTTGGAAAAATTTTAGCATCAAACACCCTCCTTAACTCCTCTAGGATGGTGTTCATTTCCTCTTCCTCCTTATCTCTTCTCCCCCCAAAGATCTTCTCACTTGCTTCAAACCATATCTCCTCACTCCCTTCCTCAATCTCGAGTGTGGTTAGATCTCTCCACTCAACTTTCTCTATAAGATCAAATGTGAGAATCTCATCATTCTCTATCATCCCTTCCTCACCTTCCCTTCTCTCATCTTCCCAAAAATTACTCTCACTCTCACAAGAGTAGAACGAAGCATCATCCCCCTCACTCATCAACTCACTTTCACCCAAGACAAAGGATTCATCTTCTAAAAATTTAAAGCAATCATACTCATATTTAAACAAAAGAGAATCCTTACAATCATAAGTCAATAAATCAAAAATTTTCATGGAATCATTCTCCCGAAATTTAAAGCAATCATAATCACATGTAGTGGAAATATTAATGCAAAGGGAGTCAACCACACAAGTGTCAAGGGTGTTTGCAATAAGAGCACAAGGATTTTCAAGAAAATTAGCACAAGAAAGATTAGGAATTTTACCACATTTTGGCTCTTCATCTTCCCACACTACTTCGATGTCCTCGTCCTCACTCTCCATCTCTACCTCCTTTTGATTTTCCAATTCGAAAATTGGAACTTCTTCAAGCACCGGGGCATAGCAATCTACGTCCTCTTCAACATCCACCTCTTTGTTAGCATCTTGCTCTTTATCAACCTCTTGTACAATCCTTGGATGGGCTTCCAAATTGGGGATGTCATCTATGATGGTGGAGTTGGTTTGGGACTCATTCATCTTCATGAGCTCCTCCATCATGGACAACATCTTCGTTTCAACCTCCTCTAATGGAAGTCCTTCCTCCCGGAGGGTAGCGAGATAGTCCTTTAGTTCGCTCTTGATTTCGGCTTTTAGTTTAGCCGTATCCTCCTTGGCCATCCTCGTGAATTCTTCTATTTTTGCTTTTAGGATTTCAATTTCATCGGTGGCCGGTGGGATATAATCACAAGGATTTGTATGGGTATTATAATGGAAAGAGGGTGGTGTTTCAAAGAAATAGGTAGTATTGTTTTCTTCGTGGATTTGTGATGGAGGTGGGTAGTGAGTGTTTAGGTGGGAAGTAGGGAATGACTTTGACTCGGGAGTATAGCTTGGGTCGATTGTTCTTATCATTTGTGCAAGCTTACTCTCTCTCTATGCTTTGGGATATTTCTTGGGAGCTTAACGAGTCAATTTCTTGAAAATTGGGTGATTGTGAAGGGTAATTTTCTTGGAAAGGTGGAGGTGGTGTTTCAAATGGGTATGGGTGATGGTTGGGTGTATGAAATGGATAGTGATATGGAGGTGGTAAGTGGTGGTGTGGGAATGGGTAAGGGTATGGAGGTGGGTAGTGGTATGTTGGTGGACGGTAAGTATAGGTGGAATGAGGGTAATAGGGATATGGTTGGGGTGGAGTGTTTGCATAAGATGGTCCTCCATGGTGTGGGTAACCATGGGGATTCATTTGAGCACACATTGGCAAGCTTACAAATGAATTGATAGAGAAAATTTCCTGCACAAAGCTTAGCCAACAACAATATTTTGCAACTAAAAGTAGTTGCAAGTGAGCACAAGATATACAATGCAATATAAGCTCACTTCTCAAGCAAGTAACAAAAACAAGAAAACAATATAAACAAAAAGAAAAAAATTCAAGAACTCTGATAAGACTCCGAGATACCCTTATTTCAGGCACATTTTAGGGTGTTTTATCGCGTCTATAGCATCCTTATTTGGTAAATTATATGCGTAAGTACTTGAAAATCACTAACTGATGCACAAAAGCTACTTATAGCTTAAAAGAAGTAAAACAGGAGCCCCGGGAGCAAATAGGACCAAAAGATGAGCTTAAAGAGCAAACCTGACAAGGACAGAGCACCGGAGGACCAAACTAGGAGGCCACACACGTGTGAGCAAGCGTGGAAACTTTCCAAAAGCTCCCCACGCACGCTCACACGCGTGTGAGAGGCGTGGAGGCGTGATGCGCGAATTTCAGCTAGGGTTGTCATTTCGGAGACTATTTAAACCCCCTTGATGAATTTCCAGAGGGGGATCCCAGAATTTTAGTTTTCCCTTTTCTTAGTTTTTCTTTGGAGAGCTTTCTCCATTTTTCTTAGTTTTTAGAATAGACCAATCTCCATTGTAGAAGACAACTAGCTTGGATTGAAGACCTTCTTCTATCTAGGTGATCTCTATTTCATTTCTATAATTTTAGTAATCTTATTCTTGGATTAAATTAGTTTTTGCTTTCATTTCATATCATGAGTAGCTAATTTAGTCTAGGGATTTGGATTGTGTGATTGAATATTGTTTGTGTGATGATCTTATCTCTATATCTTGGATCTATGAGTTTGTGTTGATGGATTATCTATTCTTGTCTTTTCATTGTTGTTTTGATGAGATCTTGTTTGGATTTGGCCAATCTAGATGAGAGATTGAGCTCTTGACTCTTTCATGTCTTTGATTAGAGTTAGGATTTGAAGCTTTACACAACCAAAGTTCCTATGGACTTCTTAAGAATAGTAGGATAGTGTGTAGCTTAAGTGTTTGATAAAATTCCTCTTAGAACTTTGGATGCTTGAAGGCACTCCTAAGTCAAAGAAGCCTTAGTACACAAGGTGGAAAAGGACTAAGACAACACACTCTTGAATAAACAATATCCTAGCAATCCTAATCCTTGACCTTAGACACTCCACTATACAATATTCATGAACACTATCCAATCCCTACCCCCTTTACATATTCCCAAAATCACTTTTACTTTACTACTCTCTCTTGCACTCAAAACCAACCAATGAACTACACTCTCAGTTGCAATTCCACCCTTCACCATACTCAAATCTTATGCATGACTCAATCTAGTAAACTCCCGAACACTTGACACACCTCCACGTCCCTCCTTCGAGACCGACACTCGGGGAGTCACAGACTTTCCGTTTTAACATAAATATCTTTTGACGAACCACCACCGCATAAACCAATGTCAAAAAATGGCGCCGTTGCCGGGGAGGGCAATAGGTTGTCATATGTTTTTGTTTACTTTGATTGCATGAATGCTAGATTTGAGAAATGTTAATCCATTCCACTTAATTTTGTTTTGTTTTTACTTGTTTTTGCTACTAACCCAATTGACTACTTCTAGTCAATTGTGGAAATTTTCGTTTCATTGATAATCTTACTAGGTGAATACACACGAGAGCAAAAGGAAATCAAGGTTTACTACCCTACATTCCAGAAATTAATAGAGCAACTAGAAGGAAAAATACCCAAGGATCACTAATGGCTTCATCAAGCGCAACAAGAAACCCACAAGGAATAGGCACAGCAGTACCAAATCTACCCCCAGTTCCAATCAATCCACAAGTACCGATTAACCATGAAGAACCGATCATTGAAGAACCGCAAACTAACAGAGCAAACAATCAAGAGAACATTCGTGAAGAGGAATATTATAGAAACCCTCAAGAACCACAAAGATCAATTGCAGATTACATGACTCCGGATTTTAACATGCACAACTCGATCTATGTACCTCCAATGGAGAATGTCAACTTTCACGTGCATTCAACTATTCTCACACTAAATCAGAACAGTCAATACTCGGGATTACCATATGAAGATCCTAACGCACACATCACAAGGTTTATTCGAGCATGTGGGATGTACAGACAAGAAGGCGTTAGCGAGGAGATAGTTCGACTAAATTATTTCCATTTTCAGTTATAGGAGAGGCAGCACGATGGTTGGAAAGCCAAGACGACAATCATTTCAGAACGTGGCAACAACATCGCGAATTCATGAACGAGTTCTTTCCCATTACAAAAACTATGAGGATTAGAAGGCTGATACAAGAATTCAAACAAGGAAGACTTGAAAGTTTGGGAGAGGCTTGGCGAAGATTCAAAGTTCTTAAAAGGCAATGTCCACAAGATCTGATGCACCCATGGGACATGATTAGCTCATTCTATGGAGGGTTAACGGATGAAGGAAAAATGTCGCTTGACTCATCCTCCAGCGGTGCCTTTGTTTCCCTAGCTTTGCAAGAGGCTGAAGAATTAATCGAGAGAATATCTAAAAACACATCCTGTTGGTATGAACGAAGAGGAGATCATGGAGGAATTTATGAAGTTGATAATCGAGTGGCGAGTGAGGCCAAAATCGAAGCAATGAATCACGAAATCAAAAAGCTACAGGCTATGGTAGAAAAAATGGAAGGAAAGCCCAAGCCTTGTATGGCCTTGGCACTTTATTGTAATATCTGTGGAGGACCTCATGACACCAATATTTGCACTTCTAGGTCTGCATCTGAACAAGTTGAGGCGGTAGACTACCAAAGGAACTCCAACTTCAATGCTTATGGACAAAACCAAAGATCAAACAACAATTGGAAACAGGGAGGGGGTTGGAACAATAGCCACAATGACGGATATCAAGCGCAAAGACAATACAACTATGGACACAAGCCTGCATATGGACAAAATGACAAGAACAAACTAATGTACAATCAAAACCAAGGAAATGGAAATCAAATGACCCAGTTCAGGCCACAATACGACTCTCAACTTGATTTTACTCAACAGAGAAGGGATGACATCCGTGAGGTAGATGAAAGACTTACAAGGACGATCATGGAACTCAAAAATGATCGGGCAAATCTGAAACAAGAAATTACTCAAGAGATTAGGCAAGAAATTTCTAGTCTTCGCCAAGAGTCTAAGGCTACACTAAAGACAATTGAGAATCAAATCTCTCAGATGTTTAAGATGATGTCAGATCGACACTACGGACAACTCCCAAGCAACACTGAAAACAACCCGAAAGAGAGAGTCAACGCCATTGATGCCAAAGAAGAAACACATGAGAAATGTGATCCAATGGATGCTATCTGTGGAACTTGTCAATGTAAGGTAGACGACCAAAGAAACAAGACTACCTCTTGTTGTCTTAATCTTGAATTAAAAAATGCGAACAATTCATGCACCATATCAATGAAGGAACGCAAGGAGGAAACCACTTCGGAAGAAGGCCCGAAAGAAAAGGAACTACCAAGAGACAACATCAAAAGCTCAAAAGAAAAGGAAACAGCTCGAGAAGGTAAATTTAAAGCTTTTATTCGAAAATTCTTCAATAGCAAAGAATGCCGTGAGTTGTTTGAGAATGACATTTGTGATAATTTTACATGTTTAAGCCAAGAATCTTCGGCTTGTTTGACTGAGGGAAACCCCAGAAAGAAGGGTGACCCTGGAGTTTTGTTGATTCCTTGTTCTATACAGAACATGGAACCTAGAAACGCTCTTGCTGATCTTGGTGCTTCTATCAATGTCATGTCTTTAAATCTTTTTGAAAAATTGAACTTACCACGTTTGAAACCGACGAGGCTGACTCTACGTTTGGCTGACGGAACCACACGGTATCCTGAAGGCTTAGCGGAAGATGTTCTAGTAAGAGTAGGAAAATTTATTGTGCCTGTCAATTTTATTGTCTGTAAGATGGGAGATGATGATCCCCATGAATCCTTAATTCTTGGAAGACCATTTCTGGCTACTTCACGTGCACGAATAGATGTTAGTTCAGGTGAAATTTCCCTGAGATTCGAAGGACAAGCCATGAATGACGACAAGGAAAAGGCAAAAGAAGGAGCTGATGACGATGAAAGGGCGAAGGTCAAATCAAAGGTGAAACCAAAACCGAAGCGGAGGAACGATAAGCTTACTTGGAAAAACACGTGGGTACCAAAATACTTTCTACCCACTACTAAAGAATTCGGTTGAATTTCAACCAAGGTATGATGCGTCTAGCCAATGACGTAAACCGTGGCGCTACTTGGGAGGCAACCCAAGATTTTAATAAAATGCTTTACATTATTGCTATGCTTTCGTTTTTAATGTTTTTTTTCTAATAAATTGCTACAATCATATGGAACCATGTTTTGAGGACTAATTTGTAGGATTCGAGACTAGAAATTTCTTTGGAAAGGCTTAAATTGGTCATAGGTATGGAAGGCAAGGCCAAAAATCGGAAGAAAACGATGCAGTGGACCTACATGAGGCTCACACGTGTGTAGTCGTGTGTGGTAACGAGGCAGTAGCCTCCCACGCACGCTCACACGCGTGTTGCCATGCGTGGGAGCAAGGCAGAGAGCTCCCACGCACGGTCACACGAGTGTGACCGACGTGGAGGCCCCTACGGGTTTAAAACCCTTGTTCGGCCATCCCACCTTATTTTGCTCTCAAAATCAATTTTTCTCTTCTCTTCTCCACGCAAGGAAGAACCAAACTCAAGGTTTGAACATACTTCTCACTTTTTACCATTCAAAGAAGATTAAAACATCAACATCAAGGTAATCTTTCATCTTTTTGACTCTTTATCCTTGAATATTCATGAGTTTGGAAGAGCTTGAGTGTGAAATTTATTCTACAATGCCTTGCATGTTTTTGAATGATTTTGAAAGTTTAAATTGGTTATAATGCTTCGTAGAACTATCCTTTGATGTTTTCTCTCATTTTTGATGGTTACATTGATGGATTGTTATATATTCTTGAACTTCAAGTGTGAACACCATTGATGAATAAATGGGTTTGTTAGATTTCTTGTTGAAATTATGAAATTGATGCTTGAATTGATGAATAAACTTGTTATAGAACTATTATATGTCATCAATTTGATCTTTCACATGCTACATTGCCCAAATTGAATTTTCAATTTCAAAACCCTAATTTTGAATTTGGGGAAGAAGATGAAGTTGACTTTTTGAAATTCTTGACTTTTGTAGTTGACTTCTTATTTGACTATCAAATTGATATATATTATGATGATTTTATGCATGTGTGTGATAATGAAATGATATTGTTGATATTCTTATGCTAGAATTGCCCAAAATATAGAGGAAACTATGGCGAAATTTTCGAAAATTCTTAGTCCTATATGTTTGAAATCCATTATCTTGACAAGGAATTTTACACAAATATAATGGTGACTTATTCAAAGCCAATTACCATGAATGATAATTTCTATAATGTGTAGGATGGGACGCTCGAAAGAAATTGCAAAGAAATCAAAGCATGATGTAGGAGAATCGAGTCGATCAAGGACACGGTAGCATGCTACTGCTCCACAGGCTATACAAGAGCCGGGGTCACGGTCACTATGACACTTGACGCCCCTTCAACTCGTGACAGTAGACACCTATAAAGGAAAGCAGCTTTTTGTTGGCCGTCACTTTGAGGATAATGTTTTAAGGGAATTTGGTTGTTTTGACGAAGTGAATAGGCTTCTTAGGCACCAACAGCTCTGCTATCTGTTTCAGTGGAGAGGACCCACCTATGCGCCTGTCACCTATGAATTCTTGGCGACCTTGAACATCAGGAAGGAAGTCAACAATGCAAGGGAGTCTATTTCATTCACTCTTTTCGGCAACCACTACAGTATGTCTGTTAACACTCTAGGTGTTACACTCGGTTTTCATGCTGCAACAAGCGTGTCCATGCCTTATTTCAGAGATTTCAAAGAAGATTTTGATTCAGATCAAGTTGCTAGACGATATTGGAGAAACATCACAAACAATGCCCCATACAACTCTTCAAACTTGAAGGCAAAACTCATCACCCGAAATGCTCTGAAGGCTATCAGATTAGCCTTTGCCGTAAATCTCTCCGGCCGAACCACGAATAGAAACAAGGTATACAAGCAGGACTTATTCTACATGTGGTGCATGGAGAATGATGTCACTATCCACATGGGCGTTCAGGCTAGGCAATGGCTCCAAACCCAACAAAAGCCAAAGGTTCAAACTGTGTTTATTGGACCTTTTGTTACTAAACTTTGCATCGGGTTGGACCTATTGGACCGGTTGATGGGGGAGAGATCTGATGGTTGCTCAATTCCTTTTTCCATGGGTGAGTTCTTTGCCGCAGAACTAAGGCTTGGAGGTGATAATGCACCCGATTTAAATGCTTCTGATAATGATGATGATGAAGAGGAAGAGAATGAGGAGGAAGATGCTGCACAGGAGCAAGGCCCTATTCCGATGGATTGGACCTCGACACAGAGACAGCTCCATGAGGAACAAATGAACTACTGGCGTGAGCAGCACACTTGGCAAGAAGGCCATTTCACATCAATCGCTGCGAGACAAGATGTCCACACCGAAGACCTCAATCGCATTAGACATGCGGTGGAGGAAAATGACAGGAGAATTGCCGCTCTTGAAGCTAGATTCGATAGGCAATTCCATCCCTTCGGTGATGATTGATGCCTCCCTCCACTGTTCTTCAATCCTGACACTAGATACTTGATACTGAGTCCACTGGACAATGGTTACTTTGATTGATGGTCCCATTTGAACACTAGGTGCCCTATGCGCGGGGTTCCAACCTTTATTTCTTTATTTCTTTTCTATGCTTTACTTTACTTTATTGCTTTATGTTATTTACATTTCAACTGCTTTACTTATCCGCGTTTCTATTTGAATAATTTTGCTTATTTACATGCTTTATTATCTACGTTTTCGTTATTTTTGCTTTTATATTTCTATCAGTTTATAATAATTGAATAGTACTCCGAAAACCCTTTTTGTATGTTATGTCTCCATTTCTTATAGAGCATCATAACGGGAGCAGGTCTATGCTGGAAGCTAAAGTGTGGAAAGAGGGATGCATACTTGGTTTATCCTCTTATCCCTTTTCTAATTTTAAGCCCCGTTTTGATCTTTAAAGTGTGAAAATATTTTCTTTATAGCTTTGTGTATGAGTATATTAGAGTTTGCCATGATTAATAGGATCGTTTGATGCATGCCTTTTATCCCATAGCAATTTCCAAAGTGTGGAAATGGATCTTTATTTGTCTACCCTTAGAATCCCAGTTTCGTTCCTTTACCTTGTGCGTATGGAAACATCGAGGACGATGTTTACTTTAAAGTGTGGAAAGGACACTTTGTGCTTTACATGCTTACATGCTTAAGCTCTTGGGAATAATAAGTGGGTGCATTTGCAGTTTTGAAAAGAGAGTTATTATTTGTGCTATCTAGATAGAATTTTGACTGGATGCCCAAAAAATTTTTACTCTCGAAATATCTTAGATCCAAATAAGTTTATATTCTTGCCTACTTGCATGATGTTCACCTCTTATTTACGTAGGACCTTAGTTAAGGATCTCTCGAAGTGGGAGTGTGCACTCTTTAATTTTAGAAAGATAAAACTAGTAAGGCCCGGAATTGAACTAACCTTGGTAGGGCATGGGGCAAAAGGTGAGCCTAATGGTGAACTCAACGAGAAAACAAAACCCTTGAACATTAAATAGAAAAAGGCATGAGGGGTTGACACAAGGAGAAGTCGAAAAGGCAACAGGCCAATCACCAAAGAGTTTAAAAATTGAGGGAAGCCAATTCGTTGGGTTGTGTCCAAACCATAGTCTTCGATAAGCAAAAAGCTTTATCTGGAGTCGGTTGTTCACATAAAAAGATCCCAAGAATTGAGAAAATAGAGCTGAGGTGAGCCACTTCGCTAGGATTCGAGTAACCCATTGCACCGACCTTTGAAAAAGCATGGAGCTCCATGTGAAGTCGGGTGGCTCGATGACGTTATCCTAGGAAGTGAGAAGAAAGAGGGACCGCGCTAAGCCAAAAGCGGTGAGTGGTCCATGCCCCTACCCTCATTTACATTTACGTTGGGCTTTGGCGTATAAGGATGGAAAGTTGATTAGCTAGTGCACATCGTTCCCACTAGTGAGATCGGCTAGAGGCCCTATTTAAATAGAAGGTGAACCAAAACTTTGGAAATGCATGCTTGCGTATGGTGCGAGAAGTGTGATCCTTTGTTTTATTTGTTTATCTACGAAAGGTTTTTATTTCCCGAAAATATTTCTTGAGTTACTGGCATCTAACCAAAATCCTTTATAGATAACACAAATGATTTCTCCCGTTTCAACAGTCTTAGACACCCATCATTTTGACTTGCCAAAAGCTTTGTTTAGCACGAAAGAGTATCTCGGAGAGTTATATGTTTAGAGAGTAAAAAGTCTTGCTTGAGGACAAGCAAGAAACAAAGTGTGGAAAATTTGATAAGACTCCGAGATACCCTTATTTCAGGCACATTTTAAGGTGTTTTATCGCGTCTATAGCATCCTTATTTGGTAAATTATATGCGTAAATGCTTGAAAATCACTAACTGATGCACAGAACACTACTACATAGAACACTTTTAACGTCGGTTATTTTCTACATTCAACGTCGGTTTTTTTGCGACGTAGTTCTGGCCGACGTAGTAAATAAATGATACGACGACAGTTTTCTAAAACCAACGTCATATGTCATTTTTTTAATTAAAAAAATTAAGATACGACGTCGGTTTTTTAAAAAACCGACGTCATATCTCTCAAAATTAAAAAAAAAAAAGAAAGAGATACGACGTCGGTGTTTTCATCAATCGACGTCGTATCTAAAAAAAAAAAGTCAAACGACGGAGCAGTTTTACCATTTGTTGTTAGAGCAGATTCTAACCATTGTTACAGAAGATTCGTAATCCGATCAAAATTTGAGATAGCAACTGGTTATGTCAAGTACTTGCCATGGTTTGATATAACAGCATGTTCTAACCATTCGTTGTTACAGCAGATTCAATGTTGATACTTACATTCATTGGAAAATCTGATCAGTTGCAGGAGGGAGGCTGAGCTTGAAGAAAAATGGGATGTAAACTGTTGCCGCTGAGCTTGAACAAAGAACTGATCGGAAAATCCGATTTGCTGTCGCTGCTGCCGCCTGAAGAAAGAGCGAGGGTGCGAGGCTGAGCTTGAAAAAAGAGGGGATGCAAACTGTTGCCGCTGAGCTTGAACAAAGATCTGATAGAAAAATCTGATCCGCCGCCGCTTGAAAAAAGCATATCACCGTAAACTGCTCCCCACCGCCGCCGCCGAGCTGAGATTGAGCCAATTCCACTGCTGCTTCCCACCGCTTGAAGATCAGAATAGGACCACTGCTCCCCACCGCTTGAAGATCAGAATAGGACCACTGCTCCCCACCGCTTCTACCATCACCGTAAGCTACTCCCGTAAACTGCTCCCCACCAAAGCCTGCAACGCATAAAAAAGTTAGAGAAGCAGAGAAAAAAATTTTCTAAGTGTTTTGGATCTGCAAGGTGTAAGAACAAATAATAAAAGGTCAAAAGTATGAGTCCACTAACTCCACTATGACCTTAAATCAGGGATACACTAACACCTAAATTAGAGATCCACTAATTTATGTTTTGTTCTTATTCAGAAAGTGGTGCAAATAATTAAGAATAGGAAAATTTTCATGATTAGTGCATTGATGGAATTTATTCAGAAAGTGGTGCAAATAATTAAGAATAGGAAAATTTTCATGATTAGTGCATTGATGGAATGCAACTATATAAAGGCCATCAAAATCCCCCTCACTGCTTGACATACAGTCTTATACACCATCTGAGAGAGTTGAGTCAAGTGAGAGAAAAATAATTAGGAAGCTCAAGCAAAGGCAGCAAGCAGCACAGTTCAGTTAGGCAATCAAACAAACAACTATGGCTGGAGGTTAGATCCTATATATTTCATATACTTCAGTTTTAATTCTTACAGTTGGTATCAGAGCGTAATATAATCTCTGCCTAGTTATTAGTTTGAATGTGTATGCAATATGAATATATTTATTATATTAAAAGCATACATATACAATACATATATATTTGGATTTAATATATGTACACATATAGAAACAAATTTCTGCTCAATATTTGCATATTAAGTAATAATATTTTCCGTATCCACATATGCATTTATATCTAGTTTTCATATGTGTATATACATACATGAAAATTTATTCGAAAAATTTTTTTTGAAAATATTGTTATGTGTTTTTCGAAATATGAATGAACCAATTTCGAAATAAATGTTATAAAATAAACCTACTGCCTTTGGATGGAATCGACGCCGGCAACCTTCGGTGGACGACGACGGCGGAGTGACGGCGGCGCAACGCGACGGCGGTGGAGTACACCAGTGTTGGTGGTCGCGGACGATGGCACTGACGCGGCTGGCCATCCCAGCTCGCCGCTGCGGCTTATTGGCTTCGCCGGCAACCGGGCGGACGGAGACGGAGCGATTGCGATGCCGCTGCTTTCCTCTTCCCCTTCATGCGACGCTGGCTTGGCTAAGGCTGGCTCTCTCCTCTCCGCGACTCTCTCTCTCTCCGCGATTCTCTTTTTCTCTCTCTTCTGTCCGTTACTCTCCCTCTTGTGCGGCTGTGGATGAAATATTGTGGCTGTTAGGTTTAGTTTGGCAGATGGAGTATACTAATATACTATGGATTATGGACTTAGATAAGTTTATTAATTAAAATGAACATCATAATGGTGTAAGGTTTATGGGCTTGGGCCAATATTATAATGGCCTATATTATGGTTTATAGGCTTGGGCCTATTTATTATTGAACTAGTGGAAGAAGAATGATAAAGGTAAATTGTATTAGTTTGGGTTTGGCCCAATTCGGCCAAGCCTATTATACTTATAAAAAAAAAAATTATAATTGGGCCCATTTAGATTGTTTAAGTCATTTGGACATGCTTTAACTTTTGGGCTCATTATAATTATATATGAGCTTGCTTTAGTGTTTTTAGTGTTTTCCTTCTATCATATTTGAGCTTCTTCTATCCTTAATTGTTCAAGATTAATTTCTCCTTAATTTATTATTAAATTATCATTTAATTGTGAGTAAATATTAAGTTTTACATTTGCTATTTGGATTTTAATTTAATAATGAGAATTATATTAAATTGCCTTAAGTATTGCAATTTAATTATAAAGTATAAGTTAATAATATGCGTAATCTGAGCATGCTATTTATATTTGTTGCAATAATTATTTGACTGTTATAATTATGCCTTTAGAAAAGCATGTTCTTTAAGGATGAATTTAGAGCCTTCTAGGTCTGAATTAAATGTTTATTATGCATGATATAGTGCCTTTTAGGTGAATTTAGTGCCTTTAAGGATAGATTAAGCATATTATTACTCTTCAGTTGTGTCTATTTAAGGGCACATTAAAGAACCAAAGATAGTTCACCCTTTTAAAAGCCTTATCCATAGGTGAACTCACAATCTTATAGATCTCTCAAACGATTTTACTTCAAATATGAAAACACATGAATTAGGGAAGTTTCTTGGGGA
>NC_044929.1:17808550-17881573 GCF_003576645.1 Ipomoea triloba | reverse complement strand
AAAAATCAAATCAAAATCGTACCCATTCTGTTTCCACCATTCAGCCTGATGGATTCATTGTGCGTAAAAATTTTGCCCACAGGCAATTTTTATGGCATACGAATCTATATTTTGCATAACTTACATTGGTAACAATATGCACTTCAGTCTCTCTCTCTCTATATTTTGCCTCGAAATTTTTAACCAAGCCTTTATTTCCTTACAGCATCTCAATCTCTTAATCATACAAATCTGAACACTGAAGCTCCAAAAACTTAGGGGTTACAATTATAAAATATGGAAAGAAAGAATTCTCCTTAGTTTAGGGTGGAATGACTTAGACTATGCTATACGTAATGAGAAACCACCGGTCTCCACTAAAGACAGTACCCAAGATGACATTGCGTTATATGAGCGATGTGATAGGTCCAATTCGCTCAATACAATGTATATCAAGGCGAAAATATCTGATGGGATTCGAGGTTTTATTAGTGAAAAGCATAAATATGTCCGAGCATTACTTAAAACTATTGACGACCAGTTCGTAACTTTAGAAAAGTTTTTAGCTAGCACCCTTATTATGAGATTTTCTTCTCTCCACCTCACTTCTGTTAAAGGTGTGCGTGTGCACATCATAGAATTACAGGACATCGTGGCTCAACTCAAAACTCTTGGGGTAGACATGGCAAATGATTTCGTGGTGTAGTATGAATACCCTACCATCACCATATCAACCCTTTAAAATTTCTTATCACACACATAAGGAAAAATGGTCTATTTCTGATTTAATGACCATGTGTGCTCAAGAAGAAATAAGATTGGTGAATGAAATGGGTGATAGTACCATGCTGGCTACAGCACACAAGAAATCTAAATCTGGCAAATCTTTGGGTTCCACTTCAAAAGCTAAGAGGAAAAACAAAATTCCTTCTCAAGATAGCATAAAGAAGGTGCATAAGTGCTTATTCTGTAAAAGGAATGGACACATGAAGAAAAATTGCATCAAGTGGATCAAGAAGAAAGGTAATCTATCCTCATTCGTATGTCATGAATCTAGTATGTCAAATGTTAATACTAATTCATTGGTGGATTGATTCTGGTTAAACTATCCACATTGCAAATTCTTTACATGATATGCAAAATTTGAAACAACCAATGGGAAGTAAGTGAACCATCTTATATGGAAACAAGATGGGCTCACCAGTTGAAGCAATTAGGACTTGTACTTTAGTATTAAGAAAATGGATTTGTTTTGTAAATGGTTTGATTAGACCTTTTATGTATCTAGTTTCTCTAGAAACTTGGTTTCAGTTTCAAAACTTGTACCATTTGGATTCCAATTTAAGTTTTATTGCAAGTATTTTCAATTGTTTCACAATTCTACTTGTATTGGAAAAAGGTACATTGTTTGATGGTCTTTATCATATTCATTTACAAAACAATCTAATTTACAATTCCTTAAATGTTGAAACTAGTACCAAACGTTGTAGTATTAACAAAAATTCCTCAATGTTATGGCATCGGAGATTATGATATATCTCCCTTGAGCTTATTAAAAGATTAGTAAAGGATAGAGTACTTTCTACTCTAGACTATACTAATTTTGAGACTTGTATTGACTACATTAAGCGTAAGCAGAAAAACAAGTCAAAGAAATGTGCCAATAGAAGTTCAACATTGTTGGAAATTATACATACTGACATATATTGTCATGATATGGATGTTCATAGTCAGAAATATTTCATCTACTTCATTGATAAACTTTTCAAGATTTACTTATGTGTATTTACTTCATAATAAGTATGGAGCATTGGATGTCTTTAAATTGTTTAAAGCTTAAATTGAAAACCAATGCGAGAAGCAAATACAAATAGTTAGATCTGATGAGGGATGTAAATATTATGGTAGATACACATGAAAAGAAACTTAACCCAAAGACAATTAGTGCTGTCTTTTTTGGATAAGCACAATCTTCTAAGGGTTATAAGTTTTATTGTCCATCATATACTACTAGAATTGTGGAATCAATTAAGAAGTGCTTAAGTTTCTTGAAGATGACTTAATTAGTGGGAGAGATCAATTTAAGAACTTAGTTCCTACTTTCGATCATTTCGCCTCTCACCCTTTATGCCATCCAATAGAGTTGTACTTATGCGCAGTATTCCTTCATTATCTCCTGCGGTCATAAAACTCACTATTGATATTCCACAAGTTGTTGAAACTCAATCAATTCAGGATTTATAGTAAGTTCCTGAACCGATGTAGATTTAACCAATTCAAGAACTGTCCTCAGTTCCTGAAGAGGTAGTTGCCCCGCAAACTTTTTCAAGGTTTCAGTGGTTCAACATTAAAAATAATCTAATCGGGTATGACTTTCAACATTACCTAGTTACTATGTATCGTATCTACAATAATTTGACATTAGAGCCGAAAATGATCCTGAAATATTTTCACCAATCATGTTTTATTCATAATCTAATTTGTGATAAGAAGCCGTGAAAGATGAAATGAATTTCATCAAGAGTAACGAAATTTGGGATCTTGTTAAGTTACCTAATGGGGCTAAGGCTATTGCCTAAAAGAGATTCATTAGGTAAATTAAGAGATACCAGACCAGGCTTGTTGCTAAGGGATTCACTCATAAAGAAGGTATCGATTACAAGGAGACTTTTTCTCCTTTATCAAAGAAAGATTCTCTTCGAATTATTTTGGCTTTAGTTGCACATTTTAATCTTAAGTTGCAACAAATGGATGTGAAAATTATATCTAGAATAGGAAGTTTTATGTAACAACCTATAGGTTTATCTTCTAGAAGTTATGAGAATTTAGTATGTAAGCTTAATAAATCCATATATGGCTTAAAACAAACCTCCCGCCAATGGTACATTAAGTTTAATAGGGTTATTTCTTCATTTGGTTTTGTTGAAGATACCTTTAACCATTATATATATCAAAAGGTCAGTGGGAGTAAAATTTGGTTCCTTGTTTTATACGTGGATAATATCTTACCTACTACTGGAGATAGGGAATACTTCATGACGTGAAACAATTTCTTTCTAAGAACTTTGATATGAATGATATGGGTAATGTATTTTATGTCAATTGCATGAAAATTCATAAGGATAGATCCCGGGACATACTGATNTACAAGACCAAACATTGTTTTCGGAATGCTATGACGATACCTGCATAATCCAGGCAAAGACCACTAGAAAGCTGTAAAAGAGTTTTAACGTATCTCAAAGATACTAAAAACTATAAGCTTGGGTTTAAGAAAATATCTTAGATGTCATTGGATATTATCATGCGAACTTTGCTGGCTATATTGATTCTCAAAAATCAACTTCAGGGTACATATTTATTATGGCTGGTAAGGCTATATCATGGAAAAGTGTTAAACAAAGTGTTAAACAGTCTTTAATAACTACTTCTACCATGAAAGCCAAGTTCGTTTTCATATTTTGAGGCCACTTCATAAGGTGTATGGCTTAAGAATTTCTTCTCTAGGCTTAGAATTTTTGGATTTTGTATCTAAGCCATTAAGAATCTATTGTTACAACTCAGCTACAGTTTTCCTAACTAAGAACGACAAAAGTGGGAGTCGAATTAAGCACATCGACATAAAGTTCTTAGCTATAACGAAGCGTGTTAAAAAGTAAATTGTGGTCATTGAGCACATCAGTACTGAGTTGGTAATAACATATTCCTTGACTAAAGGCATGCCTACAGTTAAATTCAAGGATCTTGCTGAAAAGATGGGACTTTCACCCAATTTGTAATTTGTATATATACATTCAGTTTTAATGAAATTCTTTTGCATTAAGTTTAAATTTATTGAGAAAATATTTCAGTCGGATTTGAAATAAACATAAGGTTTATTTTCATTAAGTTTTTTCTTGTTTCCTAATTAAGTACTTAAAGGCAGTTTACATTTAATCATAATAGATATTACTCGCACTAATGAGGACATATCATTATGGTTAGTGTTATCTTGTATTTTGAGTTTGATATTTGCACCAAGTGGGAGAATGTAAGAACAAATAATAAAAGGTCAAAAGTATGAGTCCACTAACTCCACTATGACCTTAAATCAGGGATACACTAACACCTAAATTAGAGATCCACTAATTTATGTTTTGTTCTTATTCAGAAAGTGGTGCAAATAATTAAGAATAGGAAAATTTTCATGATTAGTGCATTGATGGAATGCAACTATATAAAGGCCATCAAAATCCCCCTCACTGCTTGACATACAGTCTTATACACCATCTGAGAGAGTTGAGTCAAGTGAGAGAAAAATAATTAGGAAGCTCAAGCAAAGGCAGCAAGCAGCACAGTTCAGTCAGGCAATCAAACAAACAACTATGGCTGGAGGTTAGATCCTATATATTTCATATACTTCAGTTTTAATTCTTACACAAGGAAGCTATCTAGAGTATATAAAAACTTTATATAAACATATAATGTTGGTTCCTTACGGAACTGACATTATATGTATACAAATCGAAATTATTTTGTTTTTAATAAATAAGAGCATAACGTCGGTTCCAAACCGACGTTATATGCTTATTTATTTTTTTAAATTAAATATATAACGTCGGTTACTATAGGAACCGACGTGATATATTTAATTTTTTTTTTAAATAAATGAGCATTGACGTCGGTTTTCAATGCAACCGACGTTAATGCTCTAATTTTTTTTAAAAATTAAATGTCTAACGTCGGTTTGGAAATAACCGACGTTATATGTTATTTCTGTAATAGTGATACGACGTCAGTTCTATGTGTAGAACCGACGTCGTATGTCTTTAAAAAAAATTATTTAGAACATACGACGTCGGTTCTACATAAAACCGACGTCGTATGTCTTTAATAATTTTAAAAAATATTTATGACGTCGGTTTTTGTCAAGAACCGACGTCGTAAATAATATATATTATTTTTGCTTTATTTCATTAACATATAACGTCGGTTTGTCAAAAACCAACGTTGATTGGGCGACGTAGTATCATTTTTCTGTAGTAGTGGAAGCTACTTATAGCTTAAAAGAAGTAAAACAGGAGCCCCGGGAGCAAAGAGGACCAAAAGATGAGCTTAAAGAGCAAACCTGGCAAGGACGGAGCACCGGAGGACCAAACTGGGAGGCCACACGCGTTTGAGCAAGCGTGGAAACTTTCCAGAAGCTCCCACGCACGCTCACACGCGTGTGAGAGGCGTAGAGGCGTGATGCGTGAATTTCAGCTAGGGTTGTCATTTCGGAGACTATTTAAACCCCCTTGATGAATTTCCAGAGGGGGATCCCAGAATTTTAGTTTTCCCTTTTCTTAGTTTTTCTTTGGAGAGCTTTCTCCATTTTTCTTAGTTTTTAAATTAGATCAATCTCCATTGTAGAAGACAACTAGCTTGGATTGAAGACCTTCTTCTATCTAGGTGATCTCTATTTCATTTCTATAATTTTAGTAATTTTATTCTTGGATTAAATTAGTTTTTGCTTTCATTTCATATCATGAGTAGCTAATTTAGTCTAGGGATTTGGATTGTGTGATTGAATATTGTTTGTGTGATGATCTTATCTCTATATCTTGGATCTATAAGTTTGTGTTGATGGATTATCTATTCTTGTCTTTTCATTGTTGTTTTGATGAGATCTTGTTTGGATTTGGCCAATCTAGATGAGAGATTGAGCTCTTGACTCTTTCATGTCTTTGATTAGAGTTAGGATTTGAAGCTTTACACAACCAAAGTTCCTATGGACTTCTTAAGAATAGTAGGATAGTGTGTAGCTTAAGTGTTTGATAAAATTCCTCTTAGAACTTTGGATGCTTGAAGGCACTCCTAAGTCAAAGAAGCCTTAGTACACAAGGTGGAAAAGGACTAAGACAACACACTCTTGAATAAACAATATCCTAGCAATCCTAATCCTTGACCTTAGACACTCACTCCACTATACAATATTCATGAACACTATCCAATCCCTACCCCCTTTACATATTCCCAAAATCACTTTTACTTTACTACTCTCTCTTGCACTCAAAACCAACCAATGAACTACACTCTCAGTTGCAATTCCACCCTTCACCATACTCAAATCTTATGCATGACTCAATCTAGTAAACTCTCGAACACTTGACACACCTCCACGTCCCTCCTTCGAGACCGACACTCGGGGAGTCACAGACTTTCCGTTTTAACATAAATATCTTTTGACGAACCACCACCGCATAAACCAATGTCGAACTCTTACAAATCTACTTCAAAAATGTCAACACAACTCAAGAACCGTTTGCCATCCCCGGCAACGGCGCCATTTTGATGTTGTGTTATTGTGGTGAGTGTGAATGTGAAGGTGGTAAAATGAAGAGTCAAGACTCCCCGAGTGTCGTGTCTCTCAAGGATGGCAAATGGGAACCGAATACGTGTGGCATTTAGGAAGTTGAAGGGTAAGAGTTACAAGAATTAAAGGTAGAGTTCATGGGTGGTTTGAAAGGTTTGAAAGTAAAATAAGATAAAAATGCAAAAGGTAAAAGGAAGGGGTGCATGCCAAAGTCAAGCCAAAGGATTGATTATCGTAGGTAGCTTGGAATTGGGTTTCGGGATTGATCTAGGGAGTCACGGTCTTTATATTGAGTGGCGTCACACTCAAACTCAATCCTCATTCGGTTGAGGCATTTTATCGAACACCTAGCCTACCACTCCTCTCGGATCTCATCCTTTTGGACTAAGAGCGGAGATATAGATGAGTTGGGCTTGTGAGAGGCCGCTATCACGCACACTCTCACTTCCACTCGGTTTACTAACTACCCCAGCCGGAAATAGAAGCAAAGATTAAGCAACATCATCCATACATAACATCAATCATACTCCCACAACACCAATATCACAATATCAAATTATAAGCATCAATCCATAGATCAACAAGGGCACACACACCCAACTAATCTATTCTAACATAATAAACATAAAACAAAGCAAAGAAACAAAGCAAGAAAGTAAAGATTCAAACTTTAATATAAAGAAGAGAAATTATACCTAAGGAAGTTTGGATCTACATTGTCTTCATCTTCAAATCCTAATCTAAATCTATTCTAATGAGTGTTTTCTTCCCCAAAAGGGAAGAATTTGTAAAAGAAAACTAGATCTAAGCTATTTGGTGCCTCCTCCTCTACCTATCTACCTAAACTAGTGCCCCAAAGGTCTGAAATAAGGAGCCTTATATAGGGGAAACAAAATAGGGGCAACATAGTAATTTTCCCGCAGCAGGATTTTAGGGCTGATTTGGGGGTCTCGACGCGTCGAGCCCTGAAGACTCTTTTCCGCGATCTTTCCACACGCGTGGTGGAGGTCGTGGGGGGTTACTGGAATTTTTCCACGCTCCTCCACACGCGTGTGAGGCTGCGTGGGAGGCTCCTGCTTCATGGTTTCTCCATTTTCTGCTCCGTTTTGGCCTTAGGTCCTCCGTTTGGCTGTAAAATACCTTAAAAACATCTTACAAGCTCTTGTTAGCGCTTTTGGTCACATGTGAGTCTAAACGCATGATATTCTTATGAAATGGGTAATAAACTCTACAATATTAGCCCTTAAATGACCCCTAAAATGAGTTATTCTTGGTGCTTATCATTACCCTATCAAATGCTTTGCTCATATCTAGTTTAACCCCCACAAAACCAAGGTTCCCCCGCCTTTTCCTTTTGAAATAATGACTAATTTCATAGGCAAGCATTATGTTATCTGTTATAAGACGGCCCAGAACAAAAGCTGACTGAGACTCAGACACAAGATTTGAGAGAAGGGGTTTGACACGGTTTGCCAAGATTTTCGAAACAAACTTGTATAAGGTGTTGCAGAGAGCTATAGGCCTAAGATCGCCCATGCATTCAGGTTTGGTCTTTTTGGGGATAAGAACAATATGGGAGTGATTGATGTTGTCTGGCAGTTTTCCTGAGAGTAGACATTCTGAACAAAAGTTGAGAAGCTCAAGACCTAAAATATCCCAGAAATGTTGGAAGAATCCCGGGTTGAGTCCATCTGGACCTGGGGATTTGTCAGGTTTCGTGTCGAAAAGGGCCTCTTTAACTTCAAGTAGTGTAACACCACGGGTAAGGGAATTATTGTGAGCATGAGTGATCTTTGGTTGAATATGAGCAATAACTGGATTAAAATTCCCCACTGTGGGACTGAACAGATTAGTAAAATAAGAGGTGATGAGAGAATCAAGTTCCGTACCTCTGTTGACCCAAACACCATCTTTTCCCTTCAACTTGGTAATCTGATTTGCTTGCTTTCTTCTACGGACCGATTTATGGAAGTAACTGGAGTTGGTATCACCATAATTGTTTCGCCCATTGCCGCCAGTAGTCACTTTGTTGCCGGAGAACCCGGAGATATTGGAATTGAGCCTCTCTAAATAAGGAAATGCCATGTAAATCACGTATATGCTTTGTGTGTTCCATTCGGCTCTTCCAATAGTCAATGCGCCTATGGAAATTCCTAGAGAAATTTCCCCCCCAGTCCCATATGGCTTTGCCACAGCGGCCAACCCTATCGATGAGAGGATACCCGTATGAATTTGACCAACACTCAATCATGACATCTCTGCATAGTGACTCCTTCGACTATAGATTTTCAAATCGGAAACGACCTTTAGGCTTCTGGTTAATGGCCAGATACATCTGAAGGTGAAGGGGTAAGAGGTCACTTTTTGGGGCAATAACAGAAGAAGCCTTGGCATGCGTGAACAAGTCATTCCAAGAGTCTGATGTTAGGATTTTGTCAAGCTTTGCTTCAACCCAATTTGGCGTGCCTTTAGACGGCTCCCATGTGAATTGATACCCGTCGAAGCTAAAATCACTTAACCCACTAGATTCGACAGCCTCCCGAAAACCATTGATAAGATTTAGCGGCTGGGGGTTACCTCCGCGCTTCTTAGTTTGGTGAAGAATATCATTAAAATCACCCATTGCGACCCAAGGCAGAGAGCTTCTAGAGGATAGGAGATTTAAAGATTCCAAACGCCGGCTTGTTTCAGGGACACTGATAAGCCTCCGAGATACCCTTAAATCAAGCTCATATTAGGGTGTTTTGTCACGTCTATAGCATCCTTGCATGATGGATTGTGCTCATAAATGCTTGAAAATCACTAACCGACACACATAAGCTACTTTTAGCCTAAAGGAGGTGAAACAGGAGCCCCGGGAGCAAATAGGAGCAAAAGTTGAGCTTAAAGAGCGAACCAGGCAAGATCGGAGCCCCGGAGGACCCAACAGGATGGCCACACGCGTGTGTGCGTGCGTGGAAATAATCTAGTAGCCTCCCACGCACACTCACACGCGTGTGAGCAGGCGTGGAGACTGCACTGCGCGAAATTTGACTAGGGTTGCTATTTCGGAGACGATTTAAACCCCTTTGATAGATTTTCAAAAAAAGGTTCCTAGAAATTTAGTTTTCCTTTCCTTAGTTTTTCCTTTGGAGAACTTTCTCCATTTTTCTTAGTTAAGATAAATCTCCATTGTAGAAGACTACAAAGCTTGGATTGAAGGATCACTTCACTCTAGGTGATCTCTATTTCATTTATATTATATTTTGTTATCTTATTCTTGGATTGAATTAGCTTTTGTCTTGAATTTCATATCATGAGTGGCTAGTTTAATCTAGGGATTTGGATTGTGTGATTATATGATGCTAGTGTGATGATCTTATCTCTATTTTGGATCTAAATGCTTAAATTGTTGGATTATCTATCCTTGTCTATTGATTGTTGTTTTGATGAGATCTTGTTTGGATTTGGCCAATGTAGATGAGAGATTGAGCTCTTGACTCTTTCATGTCTTTGATTAGAGTTAGGATTTGAAGCTTGACACAATCATAGTTCCTATGGACTTCTTAAGAATAGTAGGATAGTGGTGTAGCTTAAGTGTTTGATAGAATTCCTCTAAGAGCTTTGGATGCTTGAAGGCACTCCTAAGTCAAAGAAGTCTTAGTACACAAATGTGGAAAAGGACTAAGATAACACACTCTTGAATAGCCAACATCCTTGCATTATCTATCCATTACCTTAGTCACACCACAATGCAACATACATGAACACTATCCAATCCCTACCCCTTTTACATATTTGCAAACTCTCTTACTTTATTACTTTCTTGCACACAAACCAAACCTTATGAACTCCTTTCATTCACAATCCACCATTCACCACACTCGAATCTCTTGCATGACTCAATCAAATAAACACTCGAACATTTGACACACCTCCACGTCCCTCCTTCGAGACCGACACTTGGGGAGTCACTGACTTTTCGTTTTAACGCAAATATCTTTTGACGAATCACCCAACGTAAAACTGCTTCTTCAAAATGGCGTCGTTGCCGGGGAAGGCAATAGGTTGTCATATGTTTTGTTTACTTTGATTGAATGAATGCTAGATTTGAGCATTGTTAATCCATACCACTTTCTTTTATTTTATTTCTATTTTATCTATTTTTGCTACTTACCCAATTGACTACTTCTAGTCAATTGTGGAATTTCTGTTTCATTGATAATCTTACTAGGTGAATACACACGCGAGCAAAAGGAAATCAAGGCTTACTACCCTATATTCCAGAAATCAATAGAGCAACTAGAAGGAAAAATATACAAAGATCACAAATGGCTTCATCAAGCGCAACAAGAAATCCACCAGGAAGAGGAACAAATGTACCAAATCCACCCCCAGTTCCAATTGTTCCACAAGCACCAATTAACCATGAAGAACCAATTCTTGAAGAACCACAAGCTAACAGAGCAAATCATCAAGAGAATATCCGTGAAGAAGAATACTATGGAATCCCTCAGGAACCGCAAAGATCAATTGCAGATTACATGACCCCTAATTTTAACATGCATAATTCGATCTATGTACCGTCGATGGAAAACGTCAACTTTCACGTGCATCCAACTATTCTCACATTGGTTCAGAACAGTCAATACTAGGGATTACCATCTGAAGATCCCAACGCACACATAACAAGGTTCATACGAGCATGTGGGATGTACAGGCAAAAAGGCGTTAGTGAGGAGATAGTTCGACTTAAATTATTCCCATTTTCAGTTATAGGAGAGGCAGCACGATGGTTGGAAAGCCAAGACGACAATCATTTCAGATTATGGCAACAGTTGCATTGTGAATTCATGAACGAGTTCTTTCGCATCACAAAGACTATGAGGATTCGAAGGTTAATACAGGAATTCAAGCAAGGAAGGCTTGAAAGTCTGGGAGAGGCTTGGTGACGATTCAAGGTTCTTAAAAGACAATGCCCACAAGATCTGATGCACCCATGGGACATGATTAGCTCATTCTACGGAGGGCTAACAGGCGATGGAAAAATGTTGCTTGACTCATCCTCCAGCGGTGCCTTTGTCTCCCTAGCTTTGCCAGAAGCTCAAGAACTAATTGAAAGAATATCTAAGAATACATCCTGTTGGTACGACCGACGAGGAGACCACGGGGGCATATATGAAGTTGATAATCATGTGGCAAGCGAGGCAAAAATAGAGGCGATGAATCACGAAATCAAAACGCTACAGGCCATGTTAGAAAAAATGGAAGGAAAACCCAAGCCTTGCATGGCTTTGGCACTTTATTGTAACATCTGTGGAGGACCTCATGATACCAATATTTGCACTTCTCCGTCTGCATCTGAGCAAGTTGAGGCGGTAGATTACCAAAGGAACTCCAACTTCAATGCTTATGGACAGAATCAAAGATCGAACAATAATTGGAAGTAGGGAGAGGGTTGGAACAATAGCAACAATGATGGATATCAAGCGAGAGGACAATACAACTATGGAAACAAGCTTGCATATGGACAAAATGATAATAACAGATTGATGTACAATCAAAACCAAGGAAATGGAAATCAAATGACCCAGTTCAGGCCATAATACAACTCTTAACTTGACTTTACTCAACAGAGAAGGGATGACATCCGTGAAGTAGATGAAAGACTCACAAGGACGATCATGGAACTCAAAAATGATCGGGCAAATCTAAAACAAGAGATTACTCAAGAGATTAGACAAGAGATTTCTAGTCTTAGACAAGAGTCCAAGGCTACACTAAAGACCATTGAGAATCAAATCTCTCAAATGTTTAAGATGATGTCGGATAGACACTACGGACAACTCCCTAGTAACACTGAGAACAATCCAAAAAGAGAGAGTCAATGCTTTTGATGCCAAGGAAGAAGAACATGGAAAATGTGACCCGATGGATGCTATTTGCGGAATATGCCAATGTAAGGTAGAAGACAAGAAAAACGAGACTACCTCTTGTAGTCCCGATCTCGAATTAAAAAGTGCGAGCGGTTAGTGCACAATCTCAATGAAGGAAAGCAAGGAGAAAACCACTTCGGAAATGTGCCCAAAAGAAAAGGAGCTACCACGAGACAAAATCAAAAGTTCAAAAGAGAAAGAAGCGGCACGAGAAGGTACAATTAATGCTTTTATCCGAAAATTTTTCAATAACAAGGAATGCGGTAAGTTATTTGATGATGACAATTGTGATAATTTTACTTGCTTAAGCCAACAATCTTCAGCTTGTTTGACTGAAGGTTACCCCAGAAAGAAGGGGGACCCTGGAGCTTTGTTGATTCCTTGTTCTATACAGAACATGGAACCTCAAAATGCTCTTGCCGATCTTAGAGCTTCTATTAATGTCATGTCTTCAAATCTTTTTAAAAAATTGAGCTTACCAAGCTTGAAACCGACAAGGCTGACTCTACGTTTAGCTGACGGAACCACATGGTATCCTGAAGGCTTGACGGAAGATGTTTTAGTACGAGTAGGAAAATTTCTTGAGTTTGTCGACTTTGTTGTTTGCAAGATGGGTGATAATGAGCACCATGGATCCTTAATTCTTGGAAGACCATTTTTGGCTACGTGTCATGCACGCATAGATGTGAGTTCAGGTGAAATAACCCTGAGATTTGATGGACAAGCCACAAATGATGAGAAGGAAAGAATGAAGGAAGAAGATGATAGTGTAAGGGTGACGATCAAAACGAAAACTAAACCAAAACCGAAGTGGAGAAATGATAAGCTTACATGGAAGAATACGTGGGTACCAAAATGCTTCTTACCCACTACCAAGGAGTATGGTTGATTCTTGAACAAAGGTATCATGCGTCTAGCCAATGACGTAAACCGTGGCGCTACTTGGGAGGCAACCCAAGGTTCAATAAATTGTTTCTTTTAAAGTTTTTTTTTATGTTTTTGTTCTAATAATTTGTTACAACTCCAATGGTACCATGTTTTTGAGGACTAACTTGTAGGATTCGAGACTAAAAATGCATTGGAAAAGCATAATTCGGGCATAGGTATGAAGGGAGAGACCAAGACTGGAAGAAAATAGTGCACCGCGCTGACACGCAGGATCACACGTGTGTAGCCGTGCGTGGGAACGAGGCAGTAAGCCCCCACGCACGCTCACACGCGTGTAGCCGTGCGTGGGAGCGAGGCAGTAAGCCCCCACGCACGCACACACGCATGTCGCCGGCGTGAAGGCATCCCTACGAGATAAACCCTCCCCCCCCCATTCGGCCTTCCATGCCATTTTTGCTTCTCAACCCTATTTTTTCTTTTCTTCTCCATGCAAGGTGCAATCCATACTCAAGCTTTGAACATATATCTTATTTTTACTTCAAGAAGGGTTGAAACATCACCATCAAGGTAATTTCTTATCTTTTAACCATTTATTTTTGAAAATCCATGAGTTTGGAAGAGCTTGAATGTGAAATTTCTTCTACATTACCTTGCATGATTTTGAATGATTTGAATGTTTAAATTGGTTTATAATGCTTCTTAGAACTATCCTTTAATGTTTTCTTTCATTATTGATGATTCCATTGATGGATTGATATTTATTTTTGAGCTTCAAGTGTGAACACCATTGTTGAGCATATGGGTTTGTTAAATTTTTTGTTCAAATTGTGAAATTGATGCTTGAATTGATGAGTAAACTTGTTGTAGAACTATTATATGTCATCAATTTGACTTTTCACATGTTACATTGTCCAAATTGAATTTTCAATTTCAAACCCTAATTTTTGAATTTGGGGAAGAAGATGAAGTTAACTTTTTGAATTTCTTGACTTTTATAGTTGACTTCTTATTTGACTATCAAATTGAATTATCTTATGATGAAATCATGCATGTGTGTGATAATGGAATGATATTGTTGATATTCTTATGCTAGAATTGTTCAAAATATAGGGGAAACTATGTCAAAATTTTCAAAAATCCTTAACCCTATATGTTTGAAATCCATTATCTTGACAAAGAATTTTACATGAATCCAATGGTGACTTATTTGAAAGATATTTATCCAAAACCAATTACCATGAATGTTAATTTCTAAAATTTCGTAGGATGGGACGAGCTAAAGAGATTGCAAAGAAAACTAAATATGATCACGGTGAATCCAGCAGGTCGCGAGCTCGACCGCAAACTGCAGTTCAGCAAGCTCCCCAGGAGCGTGGGTCAAGGTCGCTTAGGCACTTGACACCCCTTCAACTGACCTCGGTAGATAATTATAAGGGAAAACAGCTTTCAGTCGGCCGCTACTTTGATGACAACGTTTTAATAGAGTTTGGTTGCTTGGATGAGGTAAATAGACTGATTAGGCACCGACAGCTCCCCCGTCTATTCGAGTGGAGAGGACCTACATTCGCGCCAGTCACATATGAATTTTTGGCGACATTGGAGATATGCAAAGAAGTTAACAATGCAAGAGAGTCCATTTCCTTTAGACTGTTCGACAACCACTATAGTATGTTAGTTAACACTTTAGGTGTTACGCTTGGATTCCACACCAACGAGAACATCTCTATGCCATATTCAGAGAGTTTAAGGAAGATTTTGATTCAGAAGCTGTTGCTATTCAGTATTGGAGAAGCATCACCAACAATGCCCCTTACAATTCATCAAACCTCAAGGCAAATCTCATCACAAGGAATGCTTTAAAGGCTATCAAATTAGCCTTTGCAGTGAATCTCTCCGGCAGAACCACCAACCGTAACAAGGTCTATAAGCAAGATCTCTTTTATATGTATGGAGAATGAAGTGGGAATCAACATGGGAGTGCAAGCGAGAAAATGGCTCCAAACCCAACTTAAGCCTAAGGTTCAGACTGTTTTCATTGGACCTTTTGTTACTAGACTGTGCCAGGGGTTGGGCCTTACAGACCGTCTTATGGGAGAAAAAGATGAAGGTACCACGATTGCTTTCACTGTTGGTGAGTTCTTTGCCATGAACATGAGATTAGGAGGTGATGATGCACCAGATTTAGAAGCTTCTGACGACAACGATGAGGATGATGAAGAGAATGAAGAGGACGAAGCTGCACAGGAGCAAGGCCCTACTTCTATGGAATGGGAGATGACTCAGACTTTCCACGGGCAGTTCCATAATGAGCAGATGACCTATTGGCATGAGCAGCGCACATGGCAGGAAGGCCAATTCACTTCCATTTCTGCGAGGTAAGACGTCCACACTGAAGAGCTTAATCGCATGAGAAGGGCGGTAGAGGAGAATGATAGAAGAATTACAGAGCTAGAGGCTAGATTTGATAGCCAGTTCCACCCTCCTTCCTTCGGCGATCAGTGATGCCTCCCTTGTCCGTTCTCAATCCTGACATTTGACACTTGATTCTGAAGTCCGAGTGACATTGGTTACATTGGTTGTTGGTCCCATCAAAACATTAGGTTCCTTATGCGCGGGGTTCCGACCTTTATTTTTTTTACTTTACTTTGCTTTACTTTATTTTTATCGCTTTATGTTATTTACATTCCAACTGCTTTACTTTTATGCACTTTAAATATTCGCATTTCTATTTTGAATAATTTCGTTTATTTACATGCTTTATTATCTATGTTTATGTTTTATTGCTTTTATATTTCTATCAGCTTACAATAATTGAATAGTACTCTGAAAACCCTTTTGTATGTTATGTCTCCATTTCTTATAGAGCATCTATAACGGGAGCAGGCCTATGCTGGAAGCTAAAGTGTGGAAAGAGGGATGCATACTTGGTTTATCCTCTTATCCCTTTTCTAATTTTAAACCCCGTTTTGATCTCTAAAGTGTGGAAATATTTGTTTATATAGCTTTGTGTATGTGTTATACTAGCGGGATCGGCTAGAGGCCCTATTTAAATAGAAGGTGAACCAAAACTTCGGAAATGCATGCTTGCGTATGGTGCGAGGAGTGTGATCCTTTATTTTACTTGTCTATCTACGAAAGGTGTTTATTTCTCGAAAATATTTCTTGAGTTGATGACATCTGACCAAAATCCTTTGTAGATAACACAAATGATTTCTCCCGTTTCAACAATCTTAGACACCCATCATTTTGATTTGCCAAAAGCTTTGTTTTACACGAGATAATATCTCGGAGGCTTATGTGCTTAGATAGTAAATTGTCTTGCTTGAGGGCAAGCAAGAACCAAAGTGTGGAAAATTTGATAAGCCTCCGAGATACCCTTAAATCAAGCTCATATTAGGGTGTTTTGTCACGTCTATAGCATCCTTACATGATGAATTGTGCTCATAAATGCTTGAAAATCACTAACCGAGACACAGAAGCTACTTTTACCCTAAAGGAGGTGAAACAGGAGCCCCGGGAGCAAATAGGAGCAAAAGTTGAGCTTAAAGAGCGAACCAGGCAAGATCGGAGCCCTAGAGGACCCAACAGGATAGCCACACGCGTGTGAGCGTGCGTGGAAATAATCCAGTAGCCTCCCACACACACTCACACGCGTGGAGACCATGGTTGCAGTAGGCGCTAGGCGCTAGTCGGGCAGTAGAATAGCTCCTAGCGCCTAAGCGGTCTAGGCGGCGCCTAGGCGGTTCTAGGCGGCGACCTATAAAAACAAAAAATTAATTCATGTGTGTGCATGTATGTCATATATTATATTATATATATTATACATATATCTCTTACTTCTCTTACTTATATAAATAAATAAATTTAAATATATATAAATGTAATAATAAAATTAACAAGGCCGATTCGCTCGAGTTAACTCTGGTAACTCTGCCGAGTTGGGCGAGTTAACTCGGCCCAGTCGGCCGCAAACTCGGCCTAATCGGCCGAGTTAGGCGCTAGGCGGCCGGCCACCTAGGCGGATGCCTAGGGAGCAACTCGCCTCGGTCTAAGAGCACCTAGCGCCTAGGCGGGGATTTTTGCAACAGTGCGTAAAAATGCTCTCTACGCAGTCAGAAAACCAGAAGGTGGCCGGAGCCATGTCGGAGGAAGCTGATCTCCTTCGACGCAGCACTAAGAAAACGAAAAGAGGATCCCGTGAAAGGGATGAGGAAACAGTGCAGATGGAGGAGGACGGCGTGACCACACTGATGCAGGAATCGCAGAATACCATTGAGGAGCAAACCGATCCGTTGAACCAAACGGCGAAAAGGCCAACGATATCTTTTCGGAGAGCCCTGACTGGATTAAGGGATAGGGAAGATCTTACCGACGATGTCTCGGATGATGAAGCCGGGGAACAAGAAGACAATGATCCTGAATGCCCAGTGATTAAATTAACAAAGGAGGAGAAGAGAAGGATGAGGAAGCGCTGGAAATTACTTTGATCATAAAGGTGTTAGGGAGAACAGTAGGCTACAATTACCTCAAGTCAGGGATGGATCTCATCGCCATTCAAAACGGGTACTTCCTGGTTCGTTTTTCTTCGGTAGCAGATTATGAACATGCGAAACTTGAAGGACCATGGACAGTCTTGGATCATTGTCTTGCTGTGAAGGAATGGGAACCGGATTTCGACCCCATGCGGGATGCAACACAACGTTTGCTGGTCTGGGTTCGGTTTCCATGCCTACCAATTGAATATTATGACTATGAGTTCTTGATGCGAGTCGGTGACATGATTGGAACTGCTAAGAAGGTCGATCACGCAACGAGCATGGCCTCAAGAGGTCTATTTGCGAGAGTTTGAGTGGAAGTGGATATAACGAAGCCACTGCTGGCAAGATTCACCCTAAAAAACAAGATGCGAACAATAGAGTACGAAGGCCTCTATCTTGTGTGCTTCAAATGTGGAATGGTGGGGCACCGAAAAGAAGCATGCAAAATTACTGACGAACAGCCAGAGGAAACAATGCCAGCGGAAGGCGACGGAGCTCCGGCGAGCGAAGATGACCCAACGACGGAGACAAGGAAGGGACCAACATGGAAGGCGGGAGAAGGAAGTGCGGGAAATCAGGGATTTAGCCGACCGTTAGGAGACAAATATAGAAGCTGGATGATCGCCCAAAGAAAGCCTAGAAACTACCAAAATAATGGAGATCCTAGGCGGAATTATGGGAAGACTATGGAAGGAAGGAATGATAACGGAAAAGGAAAGGGAGGAGGAAATTATGGAAGCAACACGGGCAAATTTAATAAAGAAGGTTTTACAGTATGGAATAATTCAAGGTACGGGGCACTGGAGAACCTAGAAGAGGATTATGAAGAGGAGGCCCAAGAGGAGCTTAACAGGCTGGACAGATCGGAAGGCCCATCAAGCGCACTACTTTCAGGGAAAGGGAAGAGACCACATGTTCAGATCACGGAAGCCCAACTACTCAACGACAACTCGAGACCCAATAGAGAGACCACAATGGGGAAACAAAGACTGTTCAAGGCAAGGGACTAAGAGCACAGGCAAGAGCACAGACAAGAGCAAAAGACAGCCAAACCAAGCTGCGGGAACAGAGAATCACACGGTGGTCAGAGGGTTCGAAATGAGAAACCGAGTAGAGAAGACGGTGATAACTGAGGAAGGGAGAATGATAGAAGTCTTCTAATTTCAGGCTGGTATAGGTGATCACCACCAAGACCCACCGGATGATGATAAAGATCACGACACGGGCGGAACAGGGGATCCTATGATGGACGTTGTCTTTGATGAAGGTCAGACTTCGGCTGGCCTTGAGGCTGTGGAGCAGTGAAGCTCATGTGCTGCATTCCCAGCGTTGTTTCCGCTCCTTCTCTGTGTTTTGTTATGAAGATTCTATGTTGGAACTGTCAGGGAGCTGCGTCGAGAGGATTCAGACGTGCGCTCCTCTCTCTGGTCAAGAAGACTAAGCCGGATTTAGTTGGTCTGTTGGAGCCTAGGATATCTAGGAATGCAGCGGATAGGGCTTGCAAAAACTTTGGTTTTGAAAATTGGATTAGATTTGAAGTTGTCGGCTTTAACGGGGGCATTTGGCTCCTATGGAGAAACAACATAAACGTGGACATCATAGCTACTAACCCGTAGTTTGTGCTAACAAACATTAGTAATGGAAAAGAAAGACTGGGCTTAGTGTCCTTCGTTTACGGAAGCCCGACACACCAGCTTAGAAATAAGCTTTGGGAGACTCTGTCTATCGATCACTTTGAACTAAACGAAGAATGGCTCACGATAGGGGACTACAACGCAATCATATGCCTGGAGAACGTTAGCAACAAGGATAACTTTCACAATCACAGATGTGCAGGTATGAGAGAGTGGATTTTTAAGGAAGGTTTGATTGACTTGGGTTTTGTTAGCGCCAGGTACACGTGGACGAGAGGAAGGGACGAAGCTACCTTTACCGGGGCACTCCTTGATAAAGCACTATGCAACATGGAGTGGATTACCAAGTACCCGGAGACCAAAGTGTCACACTTGGCCAGGGTGTGCTCAGACCACTCACCTATCCCCATCGAACTGGAAAAGGAGACTAAGGCTAACAAGGAGCACACCTTTCAGTTCCAAGTTGCTTGGAGTAGGCACCCGAACTTCCTTAATCTAGTTGAACAAGGGTGGGACTCCAACAAACCAATTCTGGATAATCTGTCAACCATGCAATGCCGCTGCTCGAATTGGAATAAATAGGAGTTTGGCAGTATTGATAAGAGGAAAAATAAGCTTATGGCGAGGATTAAGAGGATTCAAAAGAAGATGGACGATCAACCGCACAATGGCCTCATTAAACTACAGAGGAAATTAAGAGATGAACTAGAGGAAGTGCCACTAGTACAAAACAGGTGATTCGCGTCTGTTGTTTGAAGCTATAGGCGTCTTTTTTACAACAGGTGCATATGAACAAGGCGCTGATAGTTACGACTTTAGGCGTCTGTTGTTCAGAGTCGCCAATTTTCAGTGTTTTAAGCGTCTGTTCTTAACAAAGAACAGACGCCCCTATTGCTATTTTTTTAAAAATATTTTTATTAATTTTATTAACCCCTGCTACAGTACATTATATCAATACTCCACAATATTATCCTTCAACACACTTATATTACACAATCCACAATATTCATTAACAAAATTATATTCCACAATTCATAATAGAATCCAAACTATATATACATCGCAATTCAAAATATAAATCCACACTACAATTCAAATTAACTAAACTACAATAATCCATAATATATATAATCCAAAATAATACATATAATCCAACCATTAATATCGAATCTAAATACTCCATCACGATAAGCACACTTATACACATTCATTATAAAAATACTTGGCCCATGTTTCGCAAATCTCATCAATTTCTTCTATGGAGTATGCCATAGTCTCTTGAAAACCCTACAAATAAATTATTAATTATATTAGTAATAAATTATAATTCAATTATTACCAAATACTTAGTTAATATATATCACTTTATATGTACCTCATCCAAAGAAGTGAACGTGGAATATTTTGTGCATAGTTCATGCATATACTTCATAGTATAGTATCCACACTCAACACCACCCGGTTGTTGAGGACACTAAAAAAACAAACAAAAATATAGTAAACATTATTTGTAATCTAGCTAACAATTAATTAACAACAAATTAATAACTAATAAATATTATTGTATTCTACCTTTACATCTTCTTTCCTCCCTATAGCATGCCACTGCAAATTCTTTGCATCATTTGGATTTGCAAATAAGCGTTTGAATCTTGGTATCACGGGTAAATACCATAGCACCTTTGCTAGAGGGCTTTTCTTATCCTCACACCCATAAGCAACATTTTTTCTCTAATAACGTGATGCTCCACACTTTGGACATACATGCAAATTACTGTATTCTTTCCTATACAATACACAATCATTTGGACATGCATGTATCTTCTTGACCTCCATGCCTAGCGGGCACAACATTTTCTTAGCCTCATAAGTTGAAATAGGAAGCTCATTATCATTAGGAAGCATGCCTTTTAAAAGGTCTAATAATTGCATAAAGCTCTTATCACTCCACCCATTCATTGCTTTTAAGTTATATAATTTTAGCACGGCAGATAACTTTGTAAATTTACTACACCCAGGGTACAAAGGTTTTTCTGAATCAATAGAAAAACTTTCAAATATAGGAGGCATTTCACTATCATCTCCTTGAATATCACGCATGAGTTCATCTATTCGATCATTCTCTTCATTCTCCTCATTGTCTACATTCTTTTCATCATTATCATCATCATTCTCTTCATCATTGTCTATTCTATTACTAGGAAATACACTTTCACCATGCCATATCCACCTATTATAATCTTTCCTAAAGCCGCGGCATATTAAATGACTCCTCACTTGTTCAGAATTACGAAATTTCATAAGATTCTTACTATCATAGCATGGGCACACAATAAAGTCTTCACCATTTTTGCTTTTATTTTCTTCAGCATATTTTATAAAATTTTCAACCCCTAACATATATTCATGTGTATTGCGTTTCCCATACATCCAACTACAATCCATATCTCTCGTCTGCAAGATTATAAAACTTTAACCTAAGCACATATAATATGAGATACGAACAAATGAAGATGGATAATGCATTTAGTCTATATAATATAATTGAGAATCTATAATTAAGCATTTGGTCCATCCAATATTTCTATTTTTGTTATTATTATTATGTCAATCCTTAGGCAAACAGATTCCGATCCAATAATTAAACTTTTTTCGTCTCTAAATTACTTAAGCTAATTGTCATTCTTCATAAACATTATGATACACATAATTTTGAAGATAAGAATAGAATATTAAGTTAATTTCTTAGATTTCTTTTTCTTTTCTGTGAAGTATTTTCTTGTTAACTTAAATTACTATTAAATTGTAAAATTAGTTAACTAAACTTGATTATTGTAAAATTAGTTAACTAAACTTGATTAGTAGGGGTGGGCAAGTTGACATCATCTCCAATTCTCTTTGTCATCTTCAAATGATATTGACATATATGTATAAGGATATGTTATAAATGTTTTAAGAGTTTAGTTTTCATTTATAATTGAGGGATCTTTAAGATTTAGTTTATATGTATTTTTTTTAATGAATTTGATGTTTATATTTATTTATAAAATTTAATTTGAAAAATTGATTATAAGGAGTTTAAATTTATACACAATACTACACTTTACAATAATAATATACCCCAAGCACATATATACTTGTTTGGTTTTTAATAAATTTACATTTACCTTAAAAAAAAATAATGAAATAGACTACATAATAACACATACATTTAATAGATTTGCATTATATTTGTAAAAAAAATAATAATAAGACATACATTATATCACAACATAATAATAATAATAATAATAATAATAATAAAATTAAAAAAAAAAACAGAAAGCAGTACGTACGTACCTGATGAGCAGGGGACGCCGGTGGAAGTTGCAGCTGGAGGGAGGTCGACGCACTGGACGTCTTCGACTCTTCGCAGCTGGTGGTCGCCACTGGAGGTCGCCGGCAAGCCTTCCCTATCAAACCATAGCTGAAGCGGCAAATGAGATGGCAGAGGTTGCGGGCTGTGGCGCTGCTGGAGGTTGCAGGCGGTGGTTGCTGGAGGTCGACGGCGGTGGCTGCTATAGGTCGACGGCGGTGGCTGCTAGAGGTCGACGGTGGTGGCTGTTGTAGATGGACGGCGGTGGCTTGTGAAGGTCCACTTGGAGTTGGTGAAAAAAGGAGATATGTTGTGTTGTTGGTGAAGAAAGGTTGTCTGATCTGACTATCTGAGGCGACAGCTGCAGCTCTAGAGACTTCTTTTTATTAATTTTTTTTTTATAATATACAGAACAGGCGACTATTCTATTTTAGAACAGTCGCCTGTCGTTTACGAATTTTTTTTAAAAAAATGGCCGTGATTTCTCTACTGTTATTTTAAATAACAGATACTAATAATTGTTCATAATATTACAAAAATGCCACCGCGCGAATTTCAGCATCTAATTTTCAAACAACAGATGCTAATAGTATAATATTTTTTGTCAAGTTTGTACTAGTGTGCTTCACCAAGAAGAGCTCAATTGGTTCCAAAGATCAAAGGAAGAGTGGATTAAATCAGGGAGTTAATTCCAACAATGGTCCTCCGACTATGTTTATTTTCCAAAATTAGTCCCCGATTTTTAATTTGGACAATTTAGGTCCCTTAACTTTCAAATTCTTTCCAATGTTGGTCCTTTCGTCAAATTTTGGTTAAATTGAGGTCAAATGAAGGGGTAAAATTGTCCGTTCACTTGTATACTCGTATTTCTTCTGTCCTATACGCAATATATATGAATATAATATCAATCGAAGAGACATCGAATGAGATTATATGGCTTCGGTTGAGACTTCGACTGAGATTATATTAATATATACAGTGTATAGGATATGAGAAATACGAGTAACAATACACTAAACATGTGAACGGACAAGTTTACCCCTTCATTTGACCTCAATTTAACCAAAATTTGACGAAATGACCAACATTGGAAAGAATTTGAAAGTCAAGGGACCTAAATTATCCAAATTAAAAGTCGGGGACTAATTTTGGAAAATCAACATAGTCGGAGGACCATTACTGGAAATAACTCTTAAATCTGTCGACAAAAACACTAGATTCTACCATGCAGCGACGATGGTAAAACGTAGAAGAGGAAAGATCAAAGGGCTTACGAGCAACAATGATGAATGGATTGACGACTTGGACGCGATCAAGGCTCTAGTTCAGGACTATTATAAGACCTTGTACATGAAGGAAGCCGTAATAGAGGACACTAGCGATATTAATGGAATGTTCCCACAACTTGACGAAGTTCGTTGGGATTTCTTCAGCAGAGTGGTTAGCAAGGAGGAAGTCAAACAAGCTATTATGGACATGGCGCCCCTAAAAGCCCCTAGGCCGGACGGGTTCCACGCTATGTTTTACCAAAAATATTGAAGCACAGTGGCGGAAAGCATGTACAAGTTGGTGGCTGATTTTGTTGACAGTGGCAAGCTCCCGAAAGGACTCAATGAAACTAATCTCGTCCTCATTCCTAAAGTGGAAAACCCGGAGAGAGTCACGCAACTCAGACCAATAAGCTTGTGTAACGTCGCGTACAAGCTAGTAACAAAGGTCATGACGAACTAGCTCAAGAGCATTATGCCGGATTTGGTTTGCCCTAACCAAAGCAGCTTTGTGGCAAAACGACAAATTACGGACAACATTGTGATATACCAGGAGCTCTTGCACTCTATTAATACTGAAAGAGGCAAAACAGGGTACATGATTCTTAAAATCGACTTGGAGAAAGCTTATAACCGACTGGATTGGAGCTTTATTCGACCCACCCTAAGGGAGGTCGGTCTAAATACCAATTGGATAAGAAACATCATGTAGTGTGTGGAAACTACGGGCATAGCAATTCTCTGGGAAGGAAGGAAATTGGAAAGGTTCAAACCAGAGCGCGGAGTGCGCCAAGGGGACTCCATCTCACCTTACCTGTTCGTGTTGTGCATCGAAAGACTAGGGCATATTATCTCCAGAGCTGTGAATCAAGGACACTGGAAAGGAATCAAGGCATCAAAGAACGGACTGCCTATCTCCCACTTGTTCTTTGCGGATGATATGGTCCTCTCTGCGGAAGCAGAGGAGGACCAAATCCGAACCGTCATGAACTGCCTTGAAACTTTCTGTAAGTACTCGGGCCAAAAGATTAACAAAGCAAAATCTAACATTTTCTTTTCTAATAATGTTGGCAGGCAAAAAGCAGAAAGCCTAGCGCAGTTGGCGGGCATTCCCATGACGCAGGACTTGGGGAGGTACCTTGGGGTCCCGTCGTTGCATGGGAGAATCACCAAGGACCATTGTAAGAACATCATGGACAGAGTTCAAAGAAAACTGGAAGGGTGGAAGACGCGTTTTCTAAGCTTAGCGGGAAGGCAGGTTCTTGTGCAATCTGTGTTGAATGCAATCCCTTCATATGCCATGCAAACCATGCTCATACCAAAAGGGGTTTGTGATGCAATTGATAAAACAACGAGAACCTTCTTGTGGGGAGGTGATGGAGTGGTGAGGAAAACGAGCATGGTCAATTGGAACACGGTGACACTCCCCAAAGACGAAAGAGGTCTATGAATCAAATCGATGAGAAGTCTAAACATTGCTTTGCTCACTAAACTAGGGTGGCGTGTCCTAACTGAGGAAAATAATACGTGGGCCAAGTTATTTCATGTAAATATATGAAAGCTAATGCCCAGGTGGCGAACATGAAGAGGAAAAGAAAGGATTCAAATATTTGGAAGGGTATATGCGCAGTGGCTCCAGTACTTGAGAAGGGTATGATAAAGATGGTAAGGAATGGGAGAACTATGTCGTTCTGGAATGAGAGATGGGTGGGCAGCGAACCACTTCGTAATCACGCAATTAGCCCCCTAAACAAAATGCTGATGAGCTTAAAGTGGCAGAGGTTTGGAACGGAAGGGGGACTTGGGACTGGAGTAGAATGGACGTAGCTATCCCACTGGAGAAACGCAAGGAAATTGCAGCAAAGGTGATCCTCAATGACGATGGGAAGAAAGACAAGATGGGATGGGGTCAATCCTCAGGCAACACGTTCTCCACTAAGTCGGCCTACGATCTGATCAGGTAAGTGAACAGAAGTGAGGAGAAGACCGAATGGCACAGCCTCTGGAAGATTCGAATCCCCAACCGAATTCGATCTTTGTTTGGCTTGTGAAACACGGAAGGATCATGTGCAACGCCGAGCAGAAGAAAAGAGGGTTTACAACTAACGAACGATGTGCCATTTGCGGAGCGGAGAAAGAGGACGTCGACTACACCATTAGGAAGTGCCTGGTGGCAGAAGCAGTTTGGAGGAGCATCAACATCGAAGACAGATCAGGTATGTCAAATTCGATAGATTTTGGTACCTGGCTAACTAGGAATGTGACAGGTACGGAGGTCGACCAGAGGAGCAAAAGAAGAAGAGCGCGGTCTGCAATCACAATGTGAAGGATCTGGAAGTGGAGGAATGACTTTGTCTTCAACGGACTGGAGAGAGATGTTAAGGACAAGGTCGAGTGGCTGTACAAGCAATTCAAGGAAGTTGAAGAAGTCCTGGAACGAAATGTAGGGCCAATGGGAAGACAGCGAGGAGACGGTCGACGAACTCAGCCGTGGACGCCACCAGAACCGGGCTGGATCAAGATTAACACTGATGGCTGCGTTGACAAATTCATAAATGCAACCATTGGGGGTGTCTTCCGCAACACGGAGTCAGCATTCTTAGGCGCTTTTGCGGGAAGGAACGGCAAGTGCACACCACTAGAAGCTGAGGTTTGGGGAATCTATACCGGAATACATACTGCATGGGAAAGAGGCTATTGAAAAGTGGAAGTGGAAACGGATTATGCTAAGGCCACCAATCTTGTAAACGGAAACGAGGAATATGATGGCCCGGCTACAAACATCGTGGAGCTTTGTAGAGGTTTGAAGAAAAGAAGATGGGAGATCAAGATTAGCCACGTCCCAAGAGAACAAAACAAAGTTGCTGATGCCATTGCCAAGAAGAGTAGATGTCAAAACGAGGACTTTAGGTGGATTGTTTATCTACCTGGGGAAATCAGGTCGCTATTGCGCCAAGATGAAATTGGCCTCTTGGGTAGTTCTAATGCTGTGAGGATCAGTTATTGATCTAGGATACACTCCTCACTCCTCTCCAAAAAAAAAAAAAAAGAAAAGGTCACCCAGCCTATCCATCAAAAGCTACCGTTCGTTACAACCACCTACACCAACAAAACTAAGTCACTTGTAACCAATTGTACTACTCGTGTTAACAGGCATCGTGACAGATGAAGACGTTCTCGGACCACCCTTACCGTAGGTTGACCGGTTGACCTACGCTGCTATGCACTCCACGAGCGGAAAGGCTTAGCTTACATGACAAGTAATGGAAGCCAACTTTCACCTACAGAGCGGCAGTTGATGACTTGCAGAAATAATGGCTCTATCACCAATTAACTCCCTTTTGTAGGCAGCCAGTTGATGATGCCAATTAGCAAGCTTGCGGTTAAAGAAGGCAATAAGGTGATTATGTTGATGAAGAACAGCTCCAATACCCACCCCTGAAGCGTCACACTCGATAATGAATAGTGCGTCGAAGTCTGGAAGCTATAGCACCGGTGCTGACGTGACGACGGTTTTAAGCTTAACAAAAGCATTGTCTGCAGCAGCGATCCAATTAAAGGAGTAAGACTTTAATAATGACGTCAGGGGAGCCGCTAACAAGCCAAAATCCTTAATAAACTTCCTGTAAAAATCAACGAATCATTAACTCCTCAACGACCGCATGAAACATGGGATTCCAAATAGAGAAGGATTGGGTTGAGATTCTAGACAGGGAAAAAATATTAAAGCTTAGGCGTGTTTGAAGTTTCTCTTTCTTGGGAACACGACTAAGTCTTAGGCGTTGATGCTTTATATTTTTAAAAAATAAGAATACGAGAGAATACAAAGGAACCAAATACACATGTTTATACATACATTAAGTAATGATTAAAGTATTCATTAGGTAATGATTAAACTAATTATTTATGAGAGTTATGATTATAGTAATGATTAAAAATAATTGTATATAATTAATAAATATTTTTATGATTTGATATCTTAAAGTATTCATTAGGTAATGATTAAACTAATTATTTATGATTCTAATAATTATAGTAATGATTAGTTATAATTGTGTATAGTTAATAAATATATTTATGATTTGCTAATGAATAAAAAGTATAAACAGGGTTATAGTAAGATAAATATATAAAGTCGATTAGATTATTATCAAATATTTAAAGAGTGTGTTTGGTTCTCTTATCGACGAATATTATCCTTATTTTATAGAAAGTGAGTCTGGCAAGTGTAATCACTGGCAACATACGGCAACCCTTAAGAGAATTGTTAAACGATTCTAATGAATTGATTGTCATAATGCCATAGCGGTGACCACCATCATGAGACAACGCCTATTTTTCAGCGTCGATACTTGCCAGATAATTGTACGTTGCTAGGGGCGGAAATAGGCCGAGCCGAGCTTTAGAAAATTAGGTCGTGCCTGGGCCTATTACGAAAATTTAAAACTAAGGTCTGGGCTTTAGCCTGTATGTAGCTTTTTGTTAGGCTCAAGCCCGAGCCTACAATTGGCCTAGCCTAGTTTGAAGCCTTTTTAAAAGTATGTTTAATATTTAGGTTATTAAAAATGTTTCAAATTAAGTCATACTTTGAGCGTATTTTAAAGTCTACATGTTAATGTGCAGAGCATTTTTGACCACTCTGGATGGAACCGCCCAAGATTGGTTCAACACGATTCCGGACGGTTCGATCCAAAACTTTGCTGAGTTGTCCAAACATTTCTTGACTTATTTCTTTGGGCATATACAACATAAGAAACCATTTTCACATCTCTATGGAGTAAAACAGGACATCGGCGAAAGCTTAAGACATTTCTTAAGCAAATGGAAGACGGAAGTCAACAATGTGTGCGACTTCGATTCTAAGGCGACAATCCTCATGTTCATCCAGGCATTGAGGTCATGCAATTTTCATAGACAGCTGAACACTCACCATCTACGCTCCTATGAGGAGCTAATGAGGATAGCAAACCGCTATGCTGAGGCCGAGGAGGCTGATAGAAAGAAGAAAGATGAGGAAGAGGGCAGGAGGAGTGGACGACCTGACAAAGTTAGTCCGACCAACCACGCACCACACCCAAACCAGTTATCCACAACGAAGGAGAAAGTTCAAGAAAGGCCTCGGCTCGCCCCACCGCAACACTTAACACCTCTTACTCACCCGGTTAGCGTGATTCTAAGTCACGCCGAGGAGATGGGAATGGTGCATTTTCCCTCAGAGTGTATGGCAGTTTCTACGTGCGAGGACCAAACCAAGTACTGTCGGTTCCACCAACGAGTTGGACATGATACTGATGAGTGCCATGCTTTAAAAGGACAAGTAGAGGAACTGGTGCAGAGCGGATACTTCACTCAATTCGTTAAGTACCCAGGACAGTACCAGCATCAACAAGGCCTACCCGGCAATGTGTGGCGAAAGGAAGAAGATCCTAAGCCTTTAGCCTCCAACACCAAGAAGAGAAGGTGCAACTAGGGCGAGGAAGGAAGAAACAATGAGCTAGAGGAGAAGCCCGCGCAGCGCAAAAAAAAATCATTCGCTGATGGTACGTCCTGATTATATTTAAAAAAAAAAAAACTCCATTCCCTTAGGGTCGGCACGAGATCCGATCTCGCTAGCCACCCGACGGTAGAGCAGACCTTTGATCGAAGCCTACGGCTGGTCGAAGTAAGCTCGCGCACAGAACGGCAAAAAAAAAAACAAAAACAAAAAACCAAAAAAAAAACAAAAAAAAAATAGCAAAAACAAAAACAAACAAAAAAAAAAACAAAACAAAACAAAAACAAAAAACCAAAAACAAAAACCAAAAAAAAAAAAAAAAAAATTGGCCGAGGCCTGACCTCGGTCACAATTCTCTTATGGTTCGTAAAAAAAATAGTTTATACGCAGGTCATTACTCCCAAACCACCTCAAACACTCTCGTTGGCTAGGGAGTGGGGACTGGTGACAGGATAATTGGGTAACCGACCCGGAACCACTGGCAGGACCCAAAAGCAAGACAATGGACGTTCAATTAGCCGTTCAACACTTCACTCCTCAGCATCAATGCTCAACGGTTCAACTCCTCAGCATTGATGCCCAACGTTTAGCTCCTCAGCATTGATGTCCAACGTTCAGCTCCTCAGCATTGATGCCCAACGTTCAGCTCCTCAGCATTACTGCTCCATTACTGAGCTGAAGGAAATAAAAAGGCTCACAACGCAAAGTAGAGACGACACTTGAACTTAGGAAAAACACATTCTAAACTCAATTGTATATTGTGCATTACACTCAAACATTGTTCTCAATATTACACAAGTAATACTCAAATACATCCGGTAACACATTATTACTGTCAGAACCATATTTTGCATACTCATTATTTGAGCTATTCAAGAATTTCTAACGTGTTGCATGTAGAATAACTCTTCATTTTTACGTAAATTTGATTATAGCACTTTATCGTATCTTATTCCGCTGCGAACTCTAGTTTGATTATTTGTTTTTTGCTTGTTACCTAGAGTTGAAATTACCAAAATGTTATAATATTTTAAATTGTTTGAAAAGTCTATTCCCCCCCCCCCCCCTAGACTTTTCCCACCCTATCGGGACCAACACATATAGATGTGTTCCATCCATTGCAATAATCGAGAAGCAACATAAGAATCCGTCTGTCGTAACGGATCCCCTTAGTTGAACTCCGTGTATTGAATGTCTACCACTGTGCCTGAGTTTGTTGCCTACACCGACTGCAAGAAAAGGGGCAACTCATTGTAGGACTCTGCATATTTGTCGTATTCTTGTTCAATGCATTTTTGGCGAGCGCACCATGCCTTTCGATACGTTACATCTATTCCGTACTCATTTTTCAAATCGCTTTGTATGTGTTTAACTCTGTAGTGCGGATCATCACGGATCTTATGCGTGACCAAAGCGGCGATAAGTTTGTTTCTGCACAGTTTCTCGGCTCCCCCGTCATTGAAATCATGTCTGCATACATGTGTTAGGAATAAATTGTACGTAGTAATAGATTTTGATATGCCAAAATGTATTGAAAAATATTATATCCCCGAAATTTATTTTTAGTGTCTAAGTGAGTCAATGATCAAAGGAAAATGAAGTTCTATCAAATAAGGAATAATTTCAAAATATGCATTATCACTTTGGAGAAAATAATTTGAAGATGCCAAAGTCACGAAGATATATGAACATCTTGAAGCATGAGGAAAAATAAATAGCAATGACACAAATTGGAGAAGATGATGGCATTGAAAGAAGTTTACTTGAAGATAAAGAAAAGGACTACATCAAGAAGAATAATTTATTAATGAATAATTCCGTACAGACTGAGTGGTTAAGAGCTTAATCTCTCTATAGCAAGTCCAAAGATCAAATCTCTTTGATGAAGTGATGAAAGTTTGAAGAGATGAAACATGGGATAAAAAAGGTTGATGAAATGAATTTCATGGGATGAAATTTCATGAACAGAGGTTTGAAAGTCAAAAGATAGTCAAAGGGTGGAGATTTACCATGGGCTGAAATTCATGAAGGGCTACAATTTGCCATGGGTAGAAGGGCTGAAGTTTCTCTACCGGAGTGTAGTAAGGGGATTGTCACAAGGGTGTGTGAAATCTTGGTGCAGTGTTGGAGGCACTGGTTGGGACGTAAGTAGTGTGGGCTTGGTGATCAAAGCACTAGATTATGGAAACAGTGTTGGAAACACTGGTGTGGGCTTGGTAATCAAAACACTAGATCATGAAAATTCACTGTATCTTGTAACCAAAGAGTGGTGGATATAGTGAATTCCTCTTGGAGATAAGAGAGAGTGGAGCACATTATTTTATATTCCGTTGTGCACAAGACACTAACAAACTGTTAAGTGTTCTGGTTTAATATTAGCTTAGCAAGAGTTGCGAATTGGAGTAAAGTCTATTCACCCCACCCCCCTAGACTTTACATTATCTCTTTTGGGACCAACAACATGTGTATCAGTCAATTTTTTGATGTCATACCCCAGTTGGCCCTTTCAATTTACTTGTAGAAAACATCTAATAACACGGGTTTTCTTTCGACATGAAGTTCGCACACACTGCTCGCCAAGAGGTGTTTTTTTTTTTGTGTTATACAGAATACAATCTGACAATCGAAAATCCAAAGAAATTCGAAAAACAACAACAAAACAAATTACAAGGAAAGGAGAAATAATCCATGTAGGATTAAACAATTACAAATGAAGAACTAACCACGCTGGGTTGAGTGGCCTTGGAAGATGACGGGGTGAACTGGACGAACTAGGGGCAGTTGTAAGTACGAGTCGCGTTGCCACTTTCCTTAAAACCTTATTTACCGCTTCCCGGAGTGCTGGAACGTTGCGGTCTAGGTTTCCCAGGATAAAACGTACTACGACTCTTGCGTTTGAGCACACAAACTTGGAGCCCGGCGAACTAAACCGTGGGATGAACGCAGATGGCTTGAAGAAATAGATGAGCAGAGTTTTGAGGAGAGAAAGTGTTTCGTAGGTGTGTTCTGTGTAGCTTGTTCTTCTTTTTTACAAATCTGCTGCTCAACAACGAATATATAGTAGAGGTATATAGTAGAGGATTGGATCATAGCATTAAATCTGGCATTTAATTCCCATTCGTAACCTCCTTCCACTAAGCAACATTTATATCCACTAACTAGTCCATTAATCATATTAATAATATTGCGTACACGAGTCAAGCCTTTTCAAGCTCAGTTTGAGATTTGATTTGCACCCCCCCCCCTGCGCGCGAGAGAGAGCATCTATGCTATACAAGTTAATTAGTCATGAAAGGACCCTTGTATATATAGTGGTGCAAAAGTTCATTCCAAACCAATGTGGGACAAAGCTACATAAGCTTTCCACACTTGAATTCCATCTCAAATGGGTCTACTTTGAGAATCAATTTCTCATTCACCCATTATCCATTTTGAGCGTATAATATATCGATCTCTTCGTCTAAGAACGAAGAACCCGAATCCACTTTGACCCGACCCAAAATCGGAAGTGGACCCACATATATTTATACCACAAAATGGCCACTTAAAATGTCATTTTTAGTGCTATTTTCTAACAATCCCCCACATGAATGAAAATGATTTTCAAGGGAATTTTGAAAACGGAAACAACTGCATTCAACGGTTGATTCCTGCATAGCAAAGGTAGGTGTAACCCTTTGAACCTTGCCTCGTGAGATCTATGTACTCTACTGGCTGTATGGTAGAACGCGATGTCTTTGAACCGACTGCCGTTTGTGTAGACATTGACAAATCTCACACAGGAACCTTCCAACCACGTTTTGTTCTCATGACTGTGCCCATTTTGGTCGTGGGACACGGTTCCTGGTTCTGCAAGAGTTTCTAAAGAATTAAGCCCCTTCAATTCTCCTTTGAAGCGACCCTCACTTCTCTCTCACATAGGTGATTCTTTCTCGAGATTCCCGCAACTCAACATATGTTCATTTGACTTTGCATACACAGCATATGTCAGATGACAATCGAATCATTAAAGCACTAGTGTGCTAGCCTCGATCGGGAGTCACTGTTTTAACGAAGAGTAGTAGGGAGTCCGGGGACCCCCACAGTGACACGCTATTCCATAATTTAGTTGTCCCATTGAACCTAGGTGCCAGCTAGGTTGGGTATACACTATGGAATTTTTAGTCCAAAGGCTTTAGACCCATTCCTCGTGCCAACTTCTCGACAACTTCTTTGCTCAACCCTTTGGTTAGCGGATTTGCTATATTGTCTATTGACCACACGAAGTCAACCGAGACAACACCAGTTGCGAGTAGTTGTTTAATGGTGTTATTGTAACACCCCGGACCTACCTTCCCGTACATCCGAGGCATTACCGCCACACCTAGAGAGAGAGTTCTATCATTCCGCGATAAACCTCACTCTAGGTGCACAGGCTAAAGGGAACTCTTCTAACCACAACCATCACCCAACAGATACTTAAGCACTTTTATACATATCAACTGGAAAAGCTTCATTAAGCAAAATATGTATTCTTGCAATTATACATACATAAGATTGCCCCTCGAGCCAAAATACCAAACAAGGTTCAACCTAGACGCAACTGGTCATGCCTAGCCATCACTAAGGCTACAAAAAATATATGTACACCAAAAAATTTCCCAAAGACTCCCAAGGATCCGACGTCTAGTCAAGCATGCGGTACACGGGGCCGGTGAACTCTCCCCAGACCAGGTGCCACTCCCCCTCGTACCAGGTAATGTGGTCCAAAAACCGAGAAGTGGTTATGACCATCGACCACTCCTCCCAAACATCCCGAGGACTAGGGTCCCAAGGGTAGGAGTAGTGCACAATGAACTCCAGGGGATCGCTACCATCTAACGGCTCTATGGGGTAAAAGCCATAAGCAGCCTGGACCTCGTCCATAACCGGGCAAGAGACAAAAGGGGCCGACGGAGCCATAGGAGTATCTGGGTTGGTGGGAGCCTCAGGAGCATAACCAGGTGCATATGGGTCTTCTCCCTCCATCATCTGTATGTACTCATCATAATCCATGCCTTGACAAACATACTCATCGGCTGTTAGGAACTGACGCTAGACTGCATCTGTTAGGAACACAGTGAAGTGTAGTTAGCACGACGGCTAAGTAAGGATATCCATGGGTCATTCAAAACTAAATAAAGGTTTTGTAAAAATTGTTACATAGGAAACCCTATACCTTACTCATCGGCAAAGATTCTACCTGCAACAGTTATAAATAGTCACTTGCATACATTATGAGCAAAATTCAATAACGTCTCATATCATTTTCCCTCTTGACAAGGTCATTTGTCTCTCACTTTCACAACCCTCTTAGATGGTGTATGAGTCTTAATGTTGTGCAGTGAGAGGATTATAGAGCCTTTTTATAGATGCAGTCCATCAATGCACTATTCCAATTATTTCCTACTGTTTAACTGTTTGCACCACTTATGAACAGGAAAATGGCATTTCATTATAATGACCTTTCAGAAATCATAGTGGAATTCAATATCTTAATAATGTTTTCTAGTAAGTAGTAGAAAACATAAATCACACATCTTGCTTGTAATCACTTTAGTAGAAACCTTTCCCTCATAATGATATTCTCATCACTTTTCTCTTTTCAAAGAGAAAGATCACCCACAACCTTTGGGTACTTNAAAGAGAAAGATCACCCACAACCTTTGGGTACTTAAAAACTTGTTACATCTCTCTTTCCCGTAGCTACGACGTAACTACATTCGTATTTCGAAATTCCACTTAGTCCTAGATAGAGAGTGTGAGGCCTTTGGAGTCCTTTCTCCACTTTTGACCACTTGGATCGTTGAACTCGGGTTCAGTGGTCATCGCCCGGTCTAATACTGATCCCCTGGACTTATAGGAGCGTTGGAATGATTCCTAGCTAGCCTCACTAGGTTCATAAGAACGACACCTACCCGAACATAGAGTGACTATACTTAAGTGTGCACACCCCCGTAGGAGTACCTTTTCCTTCCGGGTGATATAGTACTCGGCGAATAGACTTCGCCCACAGTATGATTGATCATACACATAATTACCATGCGGAATAGGCACTTTAAGCTCATCTTTATTCCGTGGTTAACAAGATCCTTCACCACTTTTACTAGAACTAAGGTTTGAAAACATTTTTCTACTCTTTCCCTTTTCTTGCATGGAAAATATTTTGGACATACTTGGGTCAATTCCAATACTCGAAAATTAATTCTCCTTTTAATCCAATTCAAAAACTCTCATTTTCTTTTGCAAAACATTTGGATAATCCACTAACAACCTTTCACAATGGTAATTCAAGTGTAACAATTCTACACTTTCAACCCCACACTTTTCACATAATTCTCATATTTGACACATACATCTCAATGCATATAACATATACATTTCCCAACTTCGACATAGGCATAACACATAACATATATTTATTTCTTTACAAGCACATGATGCTACTTCTTATACTATTTATAAATTCACACATATGTAACACTTCCTACATAACACATATGCCTAACTACATAGTATTACACTTCTTACTAACAATGTATATGAGTATATATATATACATAATACACATAGATATATATATACTATACTACACGTACATACACACCAATTTGTGCACAATACATATTAATATATATATATATATATATATATTACACTACACGTACATACATACAAATACTTAGTATAAGATACATAGTATGCTACATTAATTATGTAGGCACATTAACAACCATCTCATACCAACACAACATTTTGTACATATGCCTCATGAAAGATATAATTACATATATATACATTCATTATGTACACAAAAATTCTACCTAGAACTCATCATATTTCAACCAAGCTATCAATTATCTAGTTTCAAACAACCTCAACCAATTAAAGGGATTCCATACCTCAACCGGGTTTCTAATTCCGTAAAAGATCCTTGTAGTTGATTTTCCCCAATTTCACCTTAAAACCCTAGAATTCCATCAACAACATAACACATGATTTTAAGAAATCTTAACATATATTCATGTTCTAGTAGGGAAAATAAAGCTATCTACCGAATAAAATTGAAGTTTTACCGAATATTTTGAGACTTGTGTAGAGATTCTTGGCTATGGAGTGTTGAAGCTTGAAGAAGAAGATGAAAATCTCACTCTCTCTCCTCTCCTTGAAGATTTCGGCCAACATGAAGAAAATGGGGAAAAAAATTGGTTTTATGATCTTAATCCACTTGGTTGACTAGTCCACCCTAATATGNAAAGAGAAAGATCACCCACAACCTTTGGGTACTTAAAAACTTGTTACATCTCTCTTTCCCGTAGCTACGACGTAACTACATTCGTATTTCGAAATTCCACTTAGTCCTAGATAGAGAGTGTGAGGCCTTTGGAGTCCTTTCTCCACTTTTGACCACTTGGATCGTTGAACTCGGGTTCAGTGGTCATCGCCCGGTCTAATACTGATCCCCTGGACTTATAGGAGCGTTGGAATGATTCCTAGCTAGCCTCACTAGGTTCATAAGAACGACACCTACCCGAACATAGAGTGACTATACTTAAGTGTGCACACCCCCGTAGGAGTACCTTTTCCTTCCGGGTGATATAGTACTCGGCGAATAGACTTCGCCCACAGTATGATTGATCATACACATAATTACCATGCGGAATAGGCACTTTAAGCTCATCTTTATTCCGTGGTTAACAAGATCCTTCACCACTTTTACTAGAACTAAGGTTTGAAAACATTTTTCTACTCTTTCCCTTTTCTTGCATGGAAAATATTTTGGACATACTTGGGTCAATTCCAATACTCGAAAATTAATTCTCCTTTTAATCCAATTCAAAAACTCTCATTTTCTTTTGCAAAACATTTGGATAATCCACTAACAACCTTTCACAATGGTAATTCAAGTGTAACAATTCTACACTTTCAACCCCACACTTTTCACATAATTCTCATATTTGACACATACATCTCAATGCATATAACATATACATTTCCCAACTTCGACATAGGCATAACACATAACATATATTTATTTCTTTACAAGCACATGATGCTACTTCTTATACTATTTATAAATTCACACATATGTAACACTTCCTACATAACACATATGCCTAACTACATAGTATTACACTTCTTACTAACAATGTATATGAGTATATATATATACATAATACACATAGATATATATATACTATACTACACGTACATACACACCAATTTGTGCACAATACATATTAATATATATATATATATATATATATTACACTACACGTACATACATACAAATACTTAGTATAAGATACATAGTATGCTACATTAATTATGTAGGCACATTAACAACCATCTCATACCAACACAACATTTTGTACATATGCCTCATGAAAGATATAATTACATATATATACATTCATTATGTACACAAAAATTCTACCTAGAACTCATCATATTTCAACCAAGCTATCAATTATCTAGTTTCAAACAACCTCAACCAATTAAAGGGATTCCATACCTCAACCGGGTTTCTAATTCCGTAAAAGATCCTTGTAGTTGATTTTCCCCAATTTCACCTTAAAACCCTAGAATTCCATCAACAACATAACACATGATTTTAAGAAATCTTAACATATATTCATGTTCTAGTAGGGAAAATAAAGCTATCTACCGAATAAAATTGAAGTTTTACCGAATATTTTGAGACTTGTGTAGAGATTCTTGGCTATGGAGTGTTGAAGCTTGAAGAAGAAGATGAAAATCTCACTCTCTCTCCTCTCCTTGAAGATTTCGGCCAACATGAAGAAAATGGGGAAAAAAATTGGTTTTATGATCTTAATCCACTTGGTTGACTAGTCCACCCTAATATGTGGTATAAAATTGTGACAAGTGTCACCTCCATATGGTTTGGTCATGGAAAATATCTTAGCTTAGACTGATCGGGATTAAATCAGATGAATTCTCAGTAGAAACTAATTTAATTCAAATAATTTTCGAACCCAAAAATTTATTCCAGTCTAAAACTCAAAATTAGGCTAGGTTCGGTACACCGCGAAATTTCGCGATGTACGACCAAAAATAAATTTTAGCTGCTATGGGCTAATTTAATTAAATAGGAAATTCCAGAATAATAGTATGGTGTCTAAAAATCCATTTCCTAGGACAAACGGGTCCGAATACTATCTCTTAAAATTTTTACGGTTCGTGACCGGGACGTACGATCGCAACTTATTACTAACTGTCCTTAGTTATAATAATTCTTTTGAGGCATCGGGAGATCATCTCATGAATGTTATAGCTTAAAGAAATATTTTTCGAACCTTAATTTTACTGGAATAGGTGAGGGGTTACAGTCTACCCTCCTTAAGAAAAGTTTCGTCCCCGAAACTTACTTTCTCAGTAGACCGCTACCTACTTTCATGCACACATATGGCAATTAGCACATAGAACATTGTGCATCAAGTATCTTAGACACATAATAAGTAGATTGACTCTTACTTACTTGAGTTAAACAACTTTGGATATCGTTCCATCATCGCGTCTTCCAATTCGCAGGTAGCTTCTTCTGGGGTATGGTTTGACCATTGAACTTTGATCATCCTGATCGACTTTCTCCTCGTGTCTCGGGTTTTAAAATCCAAGATTTGAATTGGCCTTTCTTCATATGTCAATGAGTCATCCATTGTAAGTCCCTCCGGCTCCAGTACATGAGATACATCAGGTACATATCGTTTCAATTGAGAAACATGAAACACATTATGTACTCTATCCAGTTCGATTGGTAAGGCCAACCGGTATGCCAGATTTCCCACTCTTTCTAAAATTTCGTAGGGTCCTATAAATCGAGGGCTCAGTTTCCCTTTCCTTCCAAATCTTTTGACCCCTTTGGTGGGTGAGACTTTCAATAATACTTTCTCTCCCACTTGGTACTCTATGGATTGTCGCTTTAGATCGGCATAAGACTTTTGGCGATCTTGTGCGATTTTCATTCTCCCCTGAATCACTTTGATTGCTTCAATGGTTTCTTGTAAGTACTGACGTCCAAGAATAACAGCATCACTCTTATCGCTCCAACATAGTGGACTTCGACACTTCTGTCCATATAATGCTTCGTAAGGAGCTATTCTTATAGTGGCATGATAGCTGTTGTTGTATGAAAATTCAATTAGATCCAACTGCTCATCCCACGAACCCTGGAAATCAAGTGTACAACCTCTGAGCATATCTTCCAAGGTTTGGATTGTTCGCTCCGTTTGACCATCGGTGGCAGGATGAAATGCTGTACTCATCTTGAGTTGCGTACCCATAGCCACCTGTAATGTTTCCCAAAATCTTGATAGAAACCGTGAATCTCGGTCTGAAATAATATCGCGTGCTATCCCGTGATATTTAACCACATACTTGATGTAGGCTCTTGCCATCTTCTCCATTGACCAGGTTTTGTTCATCAGAATAAATCTTGCTGTCTTGGTCAACCGATCAACAACAACCCATACTTGGTCGTTTCCGGCTCTTGTCCTTGGCAATCCTCCCACAAAGTCCATGGAGATTGAATCCCACTTCCATTGAGGAACCTCCAATGGTTGTAGCAACCCTTTCGGCTTACTTCTCTCTGCCTTAACCTTTTGGCAATTCAAGCATTTAGCAACAAATTCCGCAATATCTTTCTTCATGCCCATCCACCAGAAATTTTGCCTCAAATCCTTGTACAGTTTGTCCCCTCCTGGATGAACAGAATAAGGTGTGTTGTGACCTTCTCTCATTAATTGGTTCATTAATTCCTTACAACTTGCAGGTATGATCCATCTGCCTTTGAATCTCATGCTCCCATCCGAATGCAATTCAAATGGACCATGTTTTCCATCCACCATCTTCTCTTTGATATTCTTTACCCAGTCCTCCTCTCCTTGGGCTTGTTTGATCTCTTCAAATAGGGCTGGAGTGGCCGATAGGTAATATAGCTTCATCTCTTGTTCCACCTGACTCCACATTGTTATTTCCAGATTGAGTTTCTGAAAATCCTTGCATAACTGTTCAGGTAATACCCAGAGAGCATGATTTGGCTTTCGGCTCAAAGCATCTGCCACCTTGTTTGCCTTACCCTCTTGGTATTGGATTTCCAGATCGTAGTCCTTGATTAACTCCAACCATCTCCTTTGCCTTAAGTTAAGATCCCTTTGAGTGAAGATGTACTTCAAGCTTTGATGATCCGTAAAGATCTTGCAAGTGACTCCATAAAGATAATGTCGCCAGATTTTGAGGGCAAACACCACAGCTTCTAGTTCCAGATCGTGGGTTGGGTAGTTAGCCTCATGTGGTTTTAGTTGACGAGATGCGTAAGCTATTACCCTTCCATGTTGCATCAAGACACATCCCAGTCCTTTGTGAGACGCATCTGTGTATAGTTCATAGCCTTCCGTTCCCACAGGTAAGGTTAACACTAGGGCAGTTGTTAACCTCTTCTTGAGTTCCTGGAACGCCTGCTCGCATTTTCCACTCCAACTGTACTTGGTAGTCTTCTTGAGCAGATTGGTCAAAGGTCTTGCTATCTTTGAGAAATCCTGGACAAATCTCCTGTAATAACCTGCCAATCCCAAGAAACTTCGGACTTCTGTAACCGATTTGGGTGGTTCCCATTCCATTACAGCTCTTATCTTAGTTGGATCCACTGCTATTCCTTCCCTGGTGATTATGTGACCCAAGAATGCTACTTCCTCTTTCCAAAATTCGCATTTTGAAAGTTTTGCATAAATTTTTTTTTCCCTCAACATTTGTAACGTCGTCCTGAGATGTTCTTCATGCTCTTCCGGTGTCTTAGAATATACCAAAATGTCATCTATGAAGACAACAATGAACTTATCCAGGTATGGAAGGAAGATCCTGTCCATCAAGTCCATGAAAGTTCCTGGTGCATTGGTCACTCCGAACGGCATGACTGTGAATTCGTAGTGCCCATACCTAGTCCGGAATGCGGTTTTGGAAATATCCTGTTCCGCGACTCGCACTTGGTGATATCCTAACCGTAAATCAATTTTTGAAAACACGCCCGCTCCCCTTAGTTGATCAAACAGATCGTCGATCCTGGGTAATGGGTATCTGTTCTTCACTGTGACTTGATTGAGCTCTCTATAGTCAATGCACAGTCTTAGGCTTCCATCCTTTTTCCTTACAAACAGTACCGGTGCGCCCCAAGGTGACGCACTTGGTCTAATAAATCCCTTCTCCAATAACTCTGCCAGTTGAGCCTTCAACTCCTCCATCTCCTTCGGTGCCATTCGATAAGGCGCCTTCGAGACTGGTGCGGTTCCCGGTACGAGGTCGATGGTAAATTCCACTTCCCTCTCTGGCGGCATTTCCGTGAGGTCATCTGGGAACACATCGGGAAATTCACGCACCACCGGGATTTGATTTAGTTCAGGTTCTTCCATTCCAGCTTCTTGCATCAAACAGAGGTACATTTCACACCCCTTGCGAGCGTACTTCATCAGCCTCTGCATCGTCATCAACCTTGGTTCAGGTTGTCTTTCCATTCCCCGATAGGATATTCTCCTCCCCTTCGGTCCTCGCAGGACAACCTTTCGCTCACTGCATACTATCTGAGCTTTATGTTTATCCAACCAGTCCATTCCTAGTATCACATCAATACCCCCTAGATCGAAACGAATGAGGTTTCCGGGACAGTTGGATCCCGCTATTTCTATTGTGATATTGTCATATCCCTCCTTACAGGCCATTACTATTCCCGAGGCAGTTCTTACATTCAAATCTAACTCAATAGTAGGCCTTAACTTTAATCTATCCGCAAATGTAGATGATATAAACGAATTGGTAGCTCCTGTATCGAACAATACTAAGCCAGGTACTGAGTTAATAAGAAATGTACCGGTCACAACGTCGCTAGCCTGAGCTTGCTTGCTATTAACGACGTAGATCTTGCCTTGGTTTGTTGTGCTGCTTTCTCCCACGGGTGCTTTCCCTTTGTTAGTGGGATTTGGAGCTGCGTTAGCCGGCCTCCCCCGGTTTCCCTGTTGAGAGTTGCCTCCTCCATTTCTTGTCTCCGCGGGCCTCTAGCTGGTGTTCCCACCGAATCCTCCTCTTTGATTGTTTTTCTGAAAGGAGTCCCGATAATTGTCCATCCTAGTTTGGCACTCGTAGTACTTGTGCCCCAAGAAACCGCACTTGAAGCATCTTATCTTCTCCCCTTGGCAATTCTCACCGAGGTGATCCCGTCCACACCTCCGGCAAGTCGAACTTTTCCTCTGATTCATTCCTCCATTCCTTTCCCCTTGCATTGGATTAAACCTTCCCTGGTTGGTTTTCTTGTTGTCCGGCTTGAACTTCCCCTGTCTGTCATCAACCTTCCTCTTATTCTTGCTGTAGACCTCCTGTTGATCCAGGTACACTTGGTAATGGTCGGATGCTCTGTCATATGCCTCCTTGAGAGTAGTGCACATAAACGGTGCAATCGCCCCTCTCACAGCCCAATCCAGTCTACGTACGAACCTCCTCGCCTTGCTGGCTTCGTCAGGCACAAAGTTCTGAGCAAACCTCACTAGTTCCACGTACTGATCATAATAGGCCTGCACAGTTGCTCCCTTTTGTTTCAATCGCAGGAATTCCTCACACTTAATTCCCTTAATCCTTTCTGTGTAGAATTGTCCTCTCAATTCTTCTTTGAATTCCTCCCAGCCAAAGTCTGGGTCTTGCAGCAAGTCGGGCCCAGCTGTTGACCACCAGTTGTCTGCTACTTTTGTCAGATAGTACACGGCAGAGGATACTCGCTGATCTGCAGGACAGTTGACCGCATCGAGCAGCTTGTCAAACGTCCTAAACCATTCTTCCAAGATTACCGGGTCTTCTTCACCCGCATAGTATGGTGGCTGCCTACTTGCTATGGCTTTTGCCAAATCAACTCGCGGCTGTCTGTTATGTTGATTCTGGACTTGTTGAGCCATCATAAATCCAACCATTTGTTCCATTGCGAGAGCCATACGGTCCATAGCCGATATCTCGTCGCCCTGACCGACAGGTATATTTCGTCTAGGCGGCATCTTCACCAAACGACAGTTTCAAGTTAGTTCTTGAAGCATAAAAGCTCTTAAGGAGTTAGCTAGCTACGCAGTTAGTATAGCAGCTACCCAAGTACTATCCAGCAATTCCCAACATTCACTTCGCCATGCTCATCAACCAGGTATCCCAACTATGGCATAACAGTTAGGAATGCACTATACTATCATGCTTACTCACAACAATTATAAGCAATGATTATCACACATAAGGATACACAAATATTGATCAAAGTATTCTAGAATCGGGAGATTTCGCAAAATACAGATGATGAGGTGCCCCTTTTTTATGCTGCCTGGTCTCCAGCTCCGCTCCAGAACTCACACTTAGGCTTAGTCTTAGCAAACTTAGGCTGACTCGAACTTGGACTTTGAAAATCGAATTCTCCGAATTTCAATCCTAGACCTACAACGAGACCACACAACCTAGGCTTCGACCTAATTCCCGAAGGTTCAACCTAGGCTCTGATACCACTTTGTAACACCCCGGACCTACCTTCCCGTACATCCGAGGCATTACCGCCACACCTAGAGAGAGAGTTCTATCATTCCGCGATAAACCTCACTCTAGGTGCACAGGCTAAAGGGAACTCTTCTAACCACAACCATCACCCAACAGATACTTAAACACTTTTATACATATCAATTGGAAAAGCTTCATTAAGCAAAATATGTATTCTTGCAATTATACATACATAAGATTACCCGTCGGGCCAAAATACCAAACAAGGTTCAACCTAGACGCAACTGGTCATGCCTAGCCATCACTAAGGCTACAAAAAATATATGTACACCAAAAAATTTCCCAAAGACTCCCAAGGATCCGACGTCTAGTCAAGCATGCGGTACACGGGGCCGGTGATCTCTCCCCAGACCAGGTGCCACTCCCCGTCGTACCAGGTAATGTGGTCCAAAAACCGAGAAGTGGTTATGACCATCGACCACTCCTCCCAAACATCCCGAGGACTAGGGTCCCAATGGTAGGGGTAGTGCACAATGAACTCCAGGGGATCGCTACCATCTAACGGCTCTATGGGTTAAAAGCCATAAGCAGCCTGGACCTCGTCCATAACTGGGCAAGAGACAAAAGGGGCCGACGGAGCCATAGGAGTATTTGGGTTGGTGGGAGCCTCGGGAGCATAACCAGGTGCGTATGGGTCTTCTCCCTCCATCATCTGAATGTACTCATCATAATCCATGCCTTGACAAACATACTCCGGTGAACTTTCGGAGTTCACCGGGCTACAGGAATTGACGCTAGACTGCATCTGTTAGGAACACAGTGAAGTGTAGTTAGCACGACGGCTAAGTAAGGAAATCCATGGGTCATTCAAAACTAAATAAAGGTTTTGTAAAAATTGTTACATAGGAAACCCTATACCTTACTCATCGGCAAAGATTCTACCTGCAACAGTTATAAATAATCACTTGCATACATTATGAGCAAAATTCAATAACGTCTCATATCATTTTCCCTCTTGACAAGGTCATTTGGTAATAATTTTCATACCCAATAATATATTGTTAAACAATTCAACATACTAGTAAGTAGTAGAAAACATAAATCACACATCTTGCTTGTAATCACTTTAGTAGAAACCTTTCCCTCATAATGATATTCTCATCACTTTTCTCTTTTCAAAGAGAAAGATCACCCACAACCTTTGGGTACTTAAAAACTTGTTACATCTCTCTTTCCCGTAGCTACGGCGTAACTACATTCGTATTTCGAAATTCCACTTAGTCCTAGATAGAAAGTGTGAGGCCTTTGGAGTCCTTTCTCCACTTTTGACCACTTGGATCGTTGAACTCGAGTTCAGTGGTCATCGCCCGGTCTAATACTGATCCCCTGGACTTATAGGAGCGTTAGAATGATTCCTAGCTAGCCTCACTAGGTTCATAAGAACGACACCTACCCGAACATAGAGTGACTATACTTAAGTGTGCACACCCCCGTAGGAGTACCTTTTCCTTCCGGGTGATATAGTACTCGGCAAATAGACTTCACCCACAGTATGATTGATCATACACATAATTACCATGCGGAATAGGCACTTTAAGCTCATCTTTATTCCGTGGTTAACAAGATCCTTCACCACTTTTACTAGAACTAAGGTTTGAAAACATTTTTCTACTCTTTCCCTTTTCTTGCATGGAAAATATTTTGGACATACTTGGGTCAATTCCAATACTCGGAAATTAATTCTCCTTTTAATCCAATTCAAAAACTCTCCTTTTCTTTTGCAAAACATTTGGATAATCCACTAACAATCTTTCACAATGGTAATTCAAGTGTAACAATTCTACACTTTCAACCCCACACTTTTCACATAATTCTCATATTTGACACATACATCTCAATGCATATAACATATACATTTCTCAACTTCAACATAGGCGTAACACATATCATATATTTATTTCTTTACAAGCACATGATGCTACTTCTTATACTATTTATAAATTCACACATATGTAACACTTCCTACATAACACATATGCCTAACTACATAGTATTACTCTTCTTACTAACAACATATATAATTATGGTTTATACATACCATATACTATACACAAAATGTGACATTTTACCATGTATATATATATAACATTTTATTAATACATACCTACCCATATATGTACATCTATATATATAAATATTGTATATATATATATATATCAATACACATAAATTATATATACTATATATAACTATAATTACGTACATACACATAATACACACATATAATATATATATATATTACACTACACGTACATACATACAAATACTTAGTATAATATACATAGTATGCTACATTAATTATGTAGGCACATTAACAACCATCTCATACCAACACAACATTTTGTACATATGCCTTATGAAAGATACAATTACATATATATACATTCATTATGTACACAAAAATTCTACCTAGAACTCATCATATTTCAACCAAGCTATCAATTATCTAGTTTCAAACAACCTCAACCAATTAAAGGGATTCCTTAACTCAACCGGGTTTCTAATTCTGTAAAAGATCCTTGTAGTTGATTTTCCCCAATTTCACCTTAAAACCCTAGAATTCCATCAACAACATAACACATGATTTTAAGAAATCTTAACTTAGATTCATGTTCTAGGAGGGAAATAAAGCTATCTACCAAATAAAATTGAAGTTTTACCGAATATTTTGAGACTTGTGTAGAGATTCTTGGCTATGGAGTGTTGAAGCTTGAAGAAGAAGATGAAAATCTCACTCTCTCTCCTCTCCTTGAATGAAAATGGGGAAAAAAATTGGTTTTATGATCTTGATCCACTTGGTTGACTAGTCCACCTTAATATGTGGTATAAAATTGTGACAAGTGTCACCTCCCTATGGTTTGGTCATGGAAAATATCTTAGCTTAGACTGATCGGGATTAAATCAGATGAATTCTCGGTAGAAACTAATTTAATTCAAATAATTTTCGAACCCAAAAATTTATTCCAGTCTAAAACTCAAAATTGGGCTAGGTTCGGTACACCGCGAAATTTCGCGATGTACGATCAAAAATAAATTTTAGCTGCTATGGGCTAATTTAATTAAATAGAAAATTCCAGAATAATAGTATGGTGTCTAAAAATCCATTTCCTAGGACAAACGGGTCCGAATACTATCTCTTAAAATTTTTACGGTTCGTGACCGGGACGTACGATCGCAGCTTATTACTAACTGTCCTTACTTATAATAATTCTTTTGAGGCATCAGGAGATCATCTCATGAATGTTATAGCCTAAAGAAATATTTTTCGAACCTTAATTTTACTGGAATAGGTGAGGGGTTACAGTTATGTCTACGACGCATATGTCTAGACTTACCATTATAAATCTGACTCTTTACTCTCCTAATTGTTGCTTGACTATCACAATGCACACAAATTGGAGGTACATGTCTTTCCCAACTCGGAATATCTTCCAAAAAATGGCGTAGCCATTCAGCCTCTTCACAGCACTTGTCCAAAGCAATCATTTCTGATTCCATTGTGGACCTAGCTATTACTGTTTGCTTGGAAGATTTCCATGCAACGGCTACACCGGCTAGTGTAAACACATAACCACTCGTGGATTTGGAATCATTTATGTCAGATATCCAGCTAGCGTCGCTATACCCTTCAAGTACAGCGGGATATCTCACATAGTGTAGTCCGAGATCACGAGTATACCTCAAGTATCTCATGACCCTTACTATTGCCTTCCAGTGAATCACACCGGGATTGCTAGTATACCTACTAAGTTTACTAACAGCAAAGGCAATATCCGGCCTTGTACAACTCATAAGATACATCAAGGTACCAATTACCCGAACATACTCTACTTGAGAAATACACTCATCGTGGTTCTTGGTTAGTTGAACATTTGTATCAAATGGTGTTCTAGCCAATTGATTATCATCCTTGTTAAACCTTTCAAGGATTTTATCAACATAATGAGATTGGCTCAACACAAGACCATCAGGTCTCTTAATGATTTTAATCCCGAGGATTAAATCAGCCAAACCCATATCCTTCATGTCAAATCTTGCATTTAACATGTTTTTGGTAGACTTGATCATTCGATCATTACTACCAATGATGAGTATATCATCCACATATAAATAAAGAATGACATAGCCATCTACCGTTTCCTTAACGTAGACACATTTGTCCCTTTCGTTTATTTTAAATCCATTAGTTAACATCGAGTGGTCAAACTTCTCGTGCCATTGTTTAGGCGCTTGTTTCAAACCATAGAGCGATTTAACTAATTTACATACTTTCTTTTCTAGGCCCGGAACCAAAAACCCTTCGGGTTAGTCCATATAGATTTCCTCATCTAATTCACCATTTAAGAAAGATGTTTTCACATCCATTTAATGAACTTCCAAATTTCGCAATGCGGCTATGGCAATGATCAACCTAATGGAATTTATTCTCGTCACAGGAGAATACGTATCGAAGTAATCAAGGACTTCTCGTTGCCTGTAACCCTTGATTACAAGTCAAGCCTTATACTTCTCGATGGAACCATCTGGTTTCATTTTCCTTTTAAAGACCCACTTGGATCCTAAAGGTTTACAACTTGGAGGAAGATCAACAAGTTCCTAAGTGTGATTCTGTAGGATAGAATCCACTTCACTTTTGATCGCTTCCTTCCACATTGGACCCTCTGTAGAAGTCACAGCTTCTTTATAAGTCTGAGGTTCATTTTCTATCAAACAAGAGAGAAAATCCGATTCATTTTCTATCAAACAAGTTAGAGTATTCGAATCATACTCTAACAAGTAAGTTAGAAAATCGGGACCAAATGATTTTTCAACTCTCGCCCGTTTACTACGCCTCGGCTCGAGCTCGGGTTCTTCCTCAGAATACCCGACATCATTGTCCATAGCAACAGCAATGATAGGAGCCAAAAGTACCTATTTTTCTATAACTTATTAAGTTGATTTCTTGCTAAAAATAAGTCTTAGAGAGTGCAATTACGTGTTTTCATGCTATTTCACTAACGAATTGCAAATGAGTTCTGTGTGGAGTGTTTTGTAGAATTCCCACAGGAATGAAGGCTGAAATCAACCAAAAGAGAGCATAAATCGTTGCAAGGAAGAATCAATCCACAGGGGAATACACAAAGACCAAACCGGAAACAACAAAAGGAAACGGAAATGATGAAACCACGCCCACGAGCCTCACACGCGTGTGAGCTGGCGTGGAATTATTCCAGTAGCTGTCCACGCTAGTCCACACGCGTGTGGCAGACATGGGACGACACCAGAAAACCTGCGCGATGTTTTAGTATTTAAGGGACATTTCAGCTAGGTTTAGGGAGTCTTTTGTCACATTTTTCTATTCTACATTTTAGGTTAGGTTTAGGGAGGATTAGAGGAGAAGGAGGAGCTCCTTGGAGAAGAAAACTAGATCTCCATAGCTTTGAAGATCTTTTGGGTAACCTCTTTCATTAAAGATTTGTTTTCTCTTTGGCTTCCTCTTACTTTTCCTTTTTCCTTAAAGTTGTTTACTTTATATATTGATCTTGTAGATATGCTTTTCTATTTTGATGCTTTGATGTTGTTAAAGCCTATGAGAGGCTAATCCCTAGGATAGGGGCTAGATTGAATGGATGATTGGTGTTCATGATCTAATTTGATTATGAGTTTGATTTTTTTGGGGAATATTGAATTTGTGAGTATGTCTTGTATGATCTTGTTGGATCGAGGGCCCCGATCTCTCCAAGAGTGTAGGATCATCTCTTTGGCGAGATATCGCAAAGAGATGTAACCCAATACCCACATCTCCCGTTCTCAATCTGAGAAGATGAGATCCGGAGGGAACTTATAGACAAGGTGTTTGATAAAATTCCCCAACCGACTGAGGATTGGGAGCTTGAGTGTGACGTCACTCAAGACTATGTTTCAAGCTCCTTCAATCATGACTCAATAGAAATCAATACTCTACCTTACACCTTCTAACCAATCTCCATGATATCTTCGCCCCATCCGCCTCTATTTCCCTTTGTTTACCTCTTCATTTCATTAACCTTTGCCCTCTTAATATCTCATTTTTACCAAAATCCACATGATCCATTTTAATGTTATTCAAACCAACCAAGGTAGCAAAGCCGTATATTCTCCAATTTGTCATCCGCGAGAGATAGGAGACTCGGGGAGTTTATGACTCTTCGTTTTAACACCCTCCATACCTTAACCATCCACTCACCCATACGAACAATCCTTGTCAAAATGTCGTCGTTGCCGTGGATGGAAAACGGTGAATTTAAAGTTTTGCTATCTTGAGTCATTTGGATAACTTGTTTACTTTCTTTTCTTTTGTCTTATTATTATCGCTAATTACACTTCTGCACCCAACCACACATTATTTGAGCTAATCTGTGAAGGGAGCTACTTCTTGTGCTCCGATTCTTCGCCTGAAAATTTGATTGCAGGAATTCTTTGATAGAATCATGGATCCACCTCCACCTAATGAGCAAGCTTATCATGGTCATATACCATACGGAAGAAATCCCTACTACCTTTCACAACCCCAACCTTCATACCCACCACCTCAATACTATCATAACTACCATTTTCCTTACCCACCTTCTTTCCCATACTCACTACCTCCTCCACCAACTTATTATCATGAACAAGCATAAGTAACACAACATTTTCAACCTCAGAGATATCCTACTTCCGAGATACCTCCCCATTACCCTCAAATGCATTTCGACGAGCCAAAACATCAAAATTTTGAAATTTTTGCGAGCTGTGATCCTCCCACGAGATCCACACGCGTGTGCGCCGGCGTGGGAGCTCACTCGATTAATTCCACGCCGACTCACACGCGTGGTGAAGACGTGGACGGATCCTGTGCGTATGCCTATTCCTCTACTTCTCCAGAGCAGCCTCTTTTACCCGGAAGCCACCAAACCACCCTCGAGCAACGCCTAAATGATTTCATCCGAGAAACGAGGGAGGAGAATGCCAGACTTAAAGAAACCATTACTAAAGAGATGCTCGGAGAAATCCAAGAACTACGCCACGAGACACTCTCACCGCTCCAAACGGTTGAAAGCACCCTCGCAAAAATCATGGAAATGATCCAATCTCAGGGAGAAACGAATGTAAATGCCGTAACATTGAGAAGCGGAAGAGCACTTCCAGACATTGTTCCACCTCCTCCGCAAACCATTCCAACAGAAGAGTCAAGAGTGGACAATGAAGAGACCACCAATTCAACACAAGCGGAGCAAACAATTGAAGAAGAACTCAGGAAGGAAGAAATACAACCACAACCTTCTCGGAAAGGAAAAGAAATCATGCAAGAACCACCGCCGGTGCCGAAAGCAAAACTTCCGTTCCCTCAGAGATTCCGCACCGATATCGACAACACCAAATACGACAAATTCTTACAAATGCTGCGCCAATTACACGTTGATATGCCATTCATCGACGCACTTGGAGAAATGCCAAGGTATGCCAAATTCCTTAAAGATCTTCTATCAAATAAAAAGAAATTAGCTGAAACTGCTACTGTTGTGCTAGGAGAGGAATGTTCTGCTATATTACATAAGGATGTGCCTAGAAAGTTAAAAGATCCTGGAAGCTTTACTATACCTTATAATATAGGAGGAACGACTTTTAATAGAGCCTTGGCAGACTTAGGTGCTAGCATCAATCTAATGCCTTTTGCATTATATCGACAGTTGAATCTAGGAACCCTTATGCCCACGCGCATGAGCATTCAGTTAGCCGACCGATCTACCAAATACCCTAGGGGTATAGTGGAAGACGTTTTAGTCCGAGTTGATAAATTTATTTTTCCTGTGGACTTTGTGATCCTAGATATGGACCCAGATGTGGAGATTCCTCTCATCTTGGGCAGACCTTTCTTGGCGACTGCTAAAGCTTTAATAGATGTGGGAGAAGGCAAACTCGTTATCCGTGTAGGAGACGAGTCTACTAGCTTCGACGTGACTAAAATAATGAAATATCCTTTAGATGGTGATGAATGTTTTTACGTCGATTATGTGCATGATGAAATTGATTACCTTTGCGAAGTACCTAAAGCTAAGAGGCATGATTTCAATTGGGAATGTCCCATAGGTACTAAGAGTAATAATGAAAGTACTTTTGAGCATGAACTTAATTCTTTACATATTGCTTTACACCGAGAGGTCGATCGTTTTAATTTGCTTAATAATGATTGTGTTTCTGAATTTGTTGAGAATATAAACTCTGTTGGTGAAGTCTCGGAGGAAATGGTTGGAAATGACGGGGATGAATTTGATGAATTAAAGGAGGAATATGATGATGAAAATGGGAACAGGAAAGAAGACAATGAAATAATGCATGAAAGAGAATTAAAACCTCTACATGCTCATCTTGAGTATGCCTATTTAGGAACAGGGGAAGAATTACCAGTTGTTATTGCTATAGATCTTTCAGAAAGACAGAAAGAACAACTGATAATAATGCTGAAAAGAAACAAGGAAGCTATAGGTTGGAAAATGACTGACTTGAAAGGGATTAATCCGGCCATTTGCACACATAAAATTCTGTTGGAAGAAGGATCCAAACCTGTGGCGCAACCGCAGCGTCGACTTAACCCGAATACATTTGAAGTAATGAAAAACGAGGTGATCAAACTTATGGATGTCGGAATGATCTACCCTATTTCGGACAGCACATGGGTCAGTCCAACTCACGTAGTACCAAAAAAAGGAGGAATTACAATCACCGAGAATGATAACAAGGAGTTAATCCCTACGAGGAAGATANCCTATTCCTCTACTTCTCCAGAGCAGCCTCTTTTACCCGGAAGCCACCAAACCACCCTCGAGCAACGCCTAAATGATTTCATCCGAGAAACGAGGGAGGAGAATGCCAGACTTAAAGAAACCATTACTAAAGAGATGCTCGGAGAAATCCAAGAACTACGCCACGAGACACTCTCACCGCTCCAAACGGTTGAAAGCACCCTCGCAAAAATCATGGAAATGATCCAATCTCAGGGAGAAACGAATGTAAATGCCGTAACATTGAGAAGCGGAAGAGCACTTCCAGACATTGTTCCACCTCCTCCGCAAACCATTCCAACAGAAGAGTCAAGAGTGGACAATGAAGAGACCACCAATTCAACACAAGCGGAGCAAACAATTGAAGAAGAACTCAGGAAGGAAGAAATACAACCACAACCTTCTCGGAAAGGAAAAGAAATCATGCAAGAACCACCGCCGGTGCCGAAAGCAAAACTTCCGTTCCCTCAGAGATTCCGCACCGATATCGACAACACCAAATACGACAAATTCTTACAAATGCTGCGCCAATTACACGTTGATATGCCATTCATCGACGCACTTGGAGAAATGCCAAGGTATGCCAAATTCCTTAAAGATCTTCTATCAAATAAAAAGAAATTAGCTGAAACTGCTACTGTTGTGCTAGGAGAGGAATGTTCTGCTATATTACATAAGGATGTGCCTAGAAAGTTAAAAGATCCTGGAAGCTTTACTATACCTTATAATATAGGAGGAACGACTTTTAATAGAGCCTTGGCAGACTTAGGTGCTAGCATCAATCTAATGCCTTTTGCATTATATCGACAGTTGAATCTAGGAACCCTTATGCCCACGCGCATGAGCATTCAGTTAGCCGACCGATCTACCAAATACCCTAGGGGTATAGTGGAAGACGTTTTAGTCCGAGTTGATAAATTTATTTTTCCTGTGGACTTTGTGATCCTAGATATGGACCCAGATGTGGAGATTCCTCTCATCTTGGGCAGACCTTTCTTGGCGACTGCTAAAGCTTTAATAGATGTGGGAGAAGGCAAACTCGTTATCCGTGTAGGAGACGAGTCTACTAGCTTCGACGTGACTAAAATAATGAAATATCCTTTAGATGGTGATGAATGTTTTTACGTCGATTATGTGCATGATGAAATTGATTACCTTTGCGAAGTACCTAAAGCTAAGAGGCATGATTTCAATTGGGAATGTCCCATAGGTACTAAGAGTAATAATGAAAGTACTTTTGAGCATGAACTTAATTCTTTACATATTGCTTTACACCGAGAGGTCGATCGTTTTAATTTGCTTAATAATGATTGTGTTTCTGAATTTGTTGAGAATATAAACTCTGTTGGTGAAGTCTCGGAGGAAATGGTTGGAAATGACGGGGATGAATTTGATGAATTAAAGGAGGAATATGATGATGAAAATGGGAACAGGAAAGAAGACAATGAAATAATGCATGAAAGAGAATTAAAACCTCTACATGCTCATCTTGAGTATGCCTATTTAGGAACAGGGGAAGAATTACCAGTTGTTATTGCTATAGATCTTTCAGAAAGACAGAAAGAACAACTGATAATAATGCTGAAAAGAAACAAGGAAGCTATAGGTTGGAAAATGACTGACTTGAAAGGGATTAATCCGGCCATTTGCACACATAAAATTCTGTTGGAAGAAGGATCCAAACCTGTGGCGCAACCGCAGCGTCGACTTAACCCGAATACATTTGAAGTAATGAAAAACGAGGTGATCAAACTTATGGATGTCGGAATGATCTACCCTATTTCGGACAGCACATGGGTCAGTCCAACTCACGTAGTACCAAAAAAAGGAGGAATTACAATCACCGAGAATGATAACAAGGAGTTAATCCCTACGAGGAAGATCACCGAGAATGATAACAAGGAGTTAATCCCTACGAGGAAGATAACTGGATGGAGAGTCTGTATCGACTACCCTACGAGGAAGATAACTGGATGGAGAGTCTGTATCGACTATAGAAAGCTGAAGATAACTGGATGGAGAGTCTGTATCGACTATAGAAAGCTCAACGAAGCCACCCGTAAAGACCACTTTCCATTGCCCTTCATAGATCAAATGATTAAAAGAGTAAGCGGGTACGACTACTACTGTTTCTTGGACGGAATGAGTGGATACTTTCAAATTCCAGTAGCCTTGGAGGATCAAGAGAAAACGACGTTCACTTGTCCGTTTGGTACATTTGCCTACAGGAGAATGCCATTTGGTCTCTGTAACGCCCCCGCCACCTTTATGCGATGCATGCTGGCTATTTTGGAAGATTTCATTGGCGATTTCATGGAAGTTTTCATGGACGATTTCACAATTTTTGGAGACACTTTTGAAGAATGCCTTGGAAATTTGGAAAAAGTTTTGGAACGATGCCAACAAATGAATTTAGCCTTATCATGGGAGAAATGCTACTACATGGTCACAGAAGGAGTTGTGCTTGGGCATAAGATTTCAAAAAGGGGAATTGAAGTCGACAGGGCTAAAACAGCAGTTATTGAGACCTTACCACCACCGCACAATGTTACATCTTTAAGAAGCTTCTTGGGACATGTAGGATTTTACAGAAGGTTCATAAAAGATTTCTCAAAAATCGCAAGGCCATTGACTAAGTTGTTAGAAAAGGATGCCATTTTTGAATTAAACAAAGATGCTATGAAGGCATTCCAGAGTTTAAAGGATGTCATGATACATACTCCAATCCTTGTAGGACCGAAATGGGATCAACCCTTTGAGTTGATGTGTGACGCGAGTAATTTCGCTGTTGGAGTGGTGCTAGGGCAGAAAGATGATAAGAAATTTCAACCTATCGCTTATGCCAGTCGGATGTTGACTAAGNAGGAAGATAACTGGATGGAGAGTCTGTATCGACTATAGAAAGCTCAACGAAGCCACCCGTAAAGACCACTTTCCATTGCCCTTCATAGATCAAATGATTAAAAGAGTAAGCGGGTACGACTACTACTGTTTCTTGGACGGAATGAGTGGATACTTTCAAATTCCAGTAGCCTTGGAGGATCAAGAGAAAACGACGTTCACTTGTCCGTTTGGTACATTTGCCTACAGGAGAATGCCATTTGGTCTCTGTAACGCCCCCGCCACCTTTATGCGATGCATGCTGGCTATTTTGGAAGATTTCATTGGCGATTTCATGGAAGTTTTCATGGACGATTTCACAATTTTTGGAGACACTTTTGAAGAATGCCTTGGAAATTTGGAAAAAGTTTTGGAACGATGCCAACAAATGAATTTAGCCTTATCATGGGAGAAATGCTACTACATGGTCACAGAAGGAGTTGTGCTTGGGCATAAGATTTCAAAAAGGGGAATTGAAGTCGACAGGGCTAAAACAGCAGTTATTGAGACCTTACCACCACCGCACAATGTTACATCTTTAAGAAGCTTCTTGGGACATGTAGGATTTTACAGAAGGTTCATAAAAGATTTCTCAAAAATCGCAAGGCCATTGACTAAGTTGTTAGAAAAGGATGCCATTTTTGAATTAAACAAAGATGCTATGAAGGCATTCCAGAGTTTAAAGGATGTCATGATACATACTCCAATCCTTGTAGGACCGAAATGGGATCAACCCTTTGAGTTGATGTGTGACGCGAGTAATTTCGCTGTTGGAGTGGTGCTAGGGCAGAAAGATGATAAGAAATTTCAACCTATCGCTTATGCCAGTCGGATGTATGATAAGAAATTTCAACCTATCGCTTATGCCAGTCGGATGTTGACTAAGCCACAGCAAGCTATCGCTTATGCCAGTCGGATGTTGACTAAGCCACAGCAAGCCTACACCACTGCCAGTCGGATGTTGACTAAGCCACAGCAAGCCTACACCACAACCGAGAAAGAACTGACTAAGCCACAGCAAGCCTACACCACAACCGAGAAAGAACTGTTTGCAATTGTGTTTGCATTAGATAAATTTAGATCATATCTCTTAATGTCAAAGTTCGTCATTCATACTGACCATGCAGCCATCAGGTTCCTTATGTCTAAACCGGAAGCAAAGCCATGGTTGATCAGATGGATTCTGCTATTGCAAGAATTTGACGTAACTATCGTGGACCGAAAAGGAGTTGAAAACAGTGCAGCAGATCATTTGTCAAGGTTAGAGAATGAGGAAGGACAGGATATAATTGGGGATGTGAATGAATATTTTCCAGAGGAAAAGCTGTTGGGTCTCTATCTCACACCTTGATATGCAGATCTGGCTAACTATCTTGTAGGGGGAGAGCTACCGGAATTTTTAAATATACACGCTCTTAGAAAATTAATAGCAGAATCTCGATACTACTTCTGGGACGAGTCGTATCTCTTTAAAGTGTGCGCAGATCAAATAATTCGACGTTGTGTAACAGAGGCTGAAGGACATGAAATCCTAGGAGAATGCCATCGAATGGGCCATCACTCAGCTGACAGAACTGCTAGGAGAGCACTCGAAGCAGGATTCTACTGGCCCTCAATATTTCGGGATACCCAAATCTGTGTCAGAAATTGTGACAGATGTCAACGAACTGGGAACATCACTGGAAAAGATGAGATGCCGCAGAATTACATACTTGCGTGCGAAATTTTTGATATATGGGGACTAGACTTTGCAGGACAATTCCCGGACTCCAAAGGTTTCAAATACATTCTTATCGCAGTATTCCCGGACTCCAAAGGTTTCAAATACATTCTTATCGCAGTAGATTATGTCTCCAAAGGTTTCAAATACATTCTTATCGCAGTAGATTATGTCTCCAAATGGGTTAAATACATTCTTATCGCAGTAGATTATGTCTCCAAATGGGTTGAAGCAGAAGCGCTGCGCAACAATGACGCAAGAAGTGTAACAAGATTTCTGAAAATATTATTCACAAGATTTGGAGTACCTCGGATTGTGATTAGCGATAGGGGGACACACTTCCGGAATGTACCCATGCGAAGATTACTTCAAAGGCAAGGTATACAGCACCGAGGAGGAGTCCCGTATCATCCTCAGACTACAGGTCAAGTCGAAAATGCAAACAGAGATATTAAAGCCATATTGGAAAAGACAGTATCTCGGCATAGAAAGGATTGGGTTGACAAGCTCAACGATGCATTATGGGCCTTCAGGACTGCTTATAAGACACCGATAGGTACTACTCCATACAGATTAGTATACGGCAAGGCGTGCCACCTTCCAGTTGAAATCGAACATAAGGCGTATTGGGCCATTAAGAAACTAAATGAAGATCTATTCATAGCAGGGCAGGAGCGAATGTTTCAACTGAATGAACTAGAAGAATGGCATTTGTTGGCTTATGAAACGTCCAGATCTTACAAGGAACGATCCAAGTTTTATCACGACATGCATATCAGGAAAAACAAAGAATTCATTGAGGGAGATAAAGTGCTATTATTCAATTCCAGACTGCGATTGTTTCCTGGGAAACTTAAATCAAGATGGACTGGGCCTTATATTGTTACAAAAGTATTTCCTTATGGAACCTTGGAGATCATGCATCCAGAAAAAGGATCTTTCAAAGTAAACGGCCACCAAGTCAAGAAATATTATGGAACAAAAAATACGCAGGGGACGATCCAGTGTTGCAGGCTAATACCCTGGGAAGATGAGTAGCACAATCTTCATGACAATTTCGTCGGGCTAAAGACGTTAAACGTAGCGCTGACCGGGAGGCAACCCGTTATTTACTATGCTTTATTACTATCTTTACTTTATTATGTCGAAATAACATCCGAGTTGAAATTCCCTATTTTTGTAGATTCCATATTTCCATGCAGATTTTGTTAAAGGAACATGCGAAGCACCCATCTAGGCATTTCGAGCAACATGACAATGGATGCTTACTAGGTTATCTACCTATTATCCCTTGTTTATCTATTCTTTGAACCTCATGTTCTCATTTTAAAGTGTGGAAAAATGCATACCTTGTTGTTTCCTTATTTTATCATATTCTAATTCAACATCGAGGACGATGTTTGGTCTAAAGTGTGGAAAGAGTTGTGCTTGAAATGAAAATTTTAATTAAGGGCTCTATCTCATTTGTTTGAAAAATAATCAAGCCACAAGCATGTGTTATTATTCATTCTATCTTCGAAGAATGCTAAATCTGTGCCAAAAAAAGTTTACTCTTTGAATAACCTTGGAAGTACCCCTACTTTGACCTTTAAGAATTTTGAAAAAGTTGTATGCTTGTGTGGTATTCACCCCATATTCTGTAAAGACCTTAGTTAAAGATCTNCAAATACATTCTTATCGCAGTAGATTATGTCTCCAAATGGGTTGAAGCAGAAGCGCTGCGCAACAATGACGCAAGAAGTGTAACAAGATTTCTGAAAATATTATTCACAAGATTTGGAGTACCTCGGATTGTGATTAGCGATAGGGGGACACACTTCCGGAATGTACCCATGCGAAGATTACTTCAAAGGCAAGGTATACAGCACCGAGGAGGAGTCCCGTATCATCCTCAGACTACAGGTCAAGTCGAAAATGCAAACAGAGATATTAAAGCCATATTGGAAAAGACAGTATCTCGGCATAGAAAGGATTGGGTTGACAAGCTCAACGATGCATTATGGGCCTTCAGGACTGCTTATAAGACACCGATAGGTACTACTCCATACAGATTAGTATACGGCAAGGCGTGCCACCTTCCAGTTGAAATCGAACATAAGGCGTATTGGGCCATTAAGAAACTAAATGAAGATCTATTCATAGCAGGGCAGGAGCGAATGTTTCAACTGAATGAACTAGAAGAATGGCATTTGTTGGCTTATGAAACGTCCAGATCTTACAAGGAACGATCCAAGTTTTATCACGACATGCATATCAGGAAAAACAAAGAATTCATTGAGGGAGATAAAGTGCTATTATTCAATTCCAGACTGCGATTGTTTCCTGGGAAACTTAAATCAAGATGGACTGGGCCTTATATTGTTACAAAAGTATTTCCTTATGGAACCTTGGAGATCATGCATCCAGAAAAAGGATCTTTCAAAGTAAACGGCCACCAAGTCAAGAAATATTATGGAACAAAAAATACGCAGGGGACGATCCAGTGTTGCAGGCTAATACCCTGGGAAGATGAGTAGCACAATCTTCATGACAATTTCGTCGGGCTAAAGACGTTAAACGTAGCGCTGACCGGGAGGCAACCCGTTATTTACTATGCTTTATTACTATCTTTACTTTATTATGTCGAAATAACATCCGAGTTGAAATTCCCTATTTTTGTAGATTCCATATTTCCATGCAGATTTTGTTAAAGGAACATGCGAAGCACCCATCTAGGCATTTCGAGCAACATGACAATGGATGCTTACTAGGTTATCTACCTATTATCCCTTGTTTATCTATTCTTTGAACCTCATGTTCTCATTTTAAAGTGTGGAAAAATGCATACCTTGTTGTTTCCTTATTTTATCATATTCTAATTCAACATCGAGGACGATGTTTGGTCTAAAGTGTGGAAAGAGTTGTGCTTGAAATGAAAATTTTAATTAAGGGCTCTATCTCATTTGTTTGAAAAATAATCAAGCCACAAGCATGTGTTATTATTCATTCTATCTTCGAAGAATGCTAAATCTGTGCCAAAAAAAGTTTACTCTTTGAATAACCTTGGAAGTACCCCTACTTTGACCTTTAAGAATTTTGAAAAAGTTGTATGCTTGTGTGGTATTCACCCCATATTCTGTAAAGACCTTAGTTAAAGATCTCTCGAAGTGGGCATATTCTGTAAAGACCTTAGTTAAAGATCTCTCGAAGTGGGAGTGTGCAACAAAGACCTTAGTTAAAGATCTCTCGAAGTGGGAGTGTGCAACCCCTAATTTCAGAAAGATAAGATTAAGCGAAGCCCGGAATTGAATAATCATAGAAGAGAACATGGGGCAAAAGGAGAGCTTTCTGTGAGCATTGAGAGAAATATCCCTGCTTCCCAAGTAAAAGGCATGAGGGGTTGTTGTTCGGAGAAATGAGTAGAAAAGGCAATAAGGCCAATCCCCGAGATAAGATACGAGGAAAGCCATCTCGCTAGGTGGTGAACAACCATAGTCTTCTAAATACACAAATGTTATATCTGGAGTCGGTTGTTCACAATAAAATGGCCTTAGGAGATGAGAAAATTGAGATGAGGGAAGCCGCTTCGCTAGGATTCGAGCACCCATTGCACTGCCTTCGAAAAATAAAGCATGGAACTCCATGTGAAGTCGGGTTGCTTGACGATGTTACCCTAGGAAGTGAGAAAAATGAGTAATCGCCCAAGCCACTGGCGGAGAGAGGCCCATGGATCTATTTTCACTTACTTTTATGTTGGGCTTTGGCGATAAGGGAGGTCGATTGATTAGGTTTTGTACATCGTTCCCACTAGGGGGATCAGCTTAAAGCCTTTGCACAATGAGAGGTGAATGAAATTTTGGACTGTATGCTTGATATTGTGGAAACTAACTAACTGTCCAACTTGTGACCATAAGGGGTTTCGCTTTGTTTGAATATTCATAGCAGTGTATGGCACATTTATATCATTCCTTGAAGATATTGTGAAGGATTTCACATCTCCTAGTAGATTGTGTTTTGAATGAATGTTTAACATTGAGCATACCTTTAGCTTAGATAATTTTGGCATCTAAATGAGAAGGTTTTGAATGAACAATTTGCTCGTGGACGAGCAATCTAAAGTGTGGAAACTTTGATAGACGCCAAAAGTACCTATTTTTCTATAACTTATTAAGTTGATTTCTTGCTAAAAATAAGTCTTAGAGAGTGCAATTACGTGTTTACATGCTATTTTACTAACGAATTGCAAATGAGTTCTGTGTGGAGTGTTTTGTAGAATTCCCACAGGAATGAAGGCTGAAATCAACCAAAAGAGAGCATAAATCGTTGCAAGGAAGAATCAATCCACAGGGGAATACACAAAGACCAAACCGGAAACAACAAAAGGAAACGGAAATGATGAAACCACGCCCACGAGCCTCACACGCGTGTGAGTTGGCATGGAATTATTCCAGTAGCTGTCCATGCCAGTCCACACGCGTGTGGCAGACGTGGGACGGCACCAGAAAACCTACGCGATGTTTTAGTATTTAAGGGACATTTCAGCTAGGTTTAGGGAGTCTTTTGTCACATTTTTCTATTCTACATTTTAGGTTAGGTTTAGGGAGGATTAGGGGAGAAGGAGGAGCTCCTTGGAGAAGAAAACTAGATCTCCATAGCTTTGAAGATCTTTTGGGTAACCTCTTTCATTAAAGATTTGTTTTCTCTTTGGCTTCCTCTTACTTTTCCTTTTTCCTTAAAGTTGTTTACTTTATATATTGATCTTGTAGATATGCTTTTCTATTTTGATGCTTTGATGTTGTTAAAGCCTATGAGAGGCTAATCCCTAGGATAGGGGCTAGATTGAATGGATGATTGGTGTTCATGATTTAATTTGATTATGAGTTTGATTTCTTTGGGGAATATTGAATTTGTGAGTATGTCTTGTATGATCTTGTTGGATCGAGGGCCCCGATCTCTCCAAGAGTGTAGGATCATCTCTTTGGCGAGATATCGCAAAGAGATGTAGCCCAATACCCACATCTCCCGTTCTCAATCTGAGAAGATGAGATCCGGAGGGAACTTGTAGACAAGGTGTTTGATAAAATTCCCCAACCGACTGAGGATTGGGAGCTTGAGTGTGACGTCACTCAAGACTATGTTTCAAGCTCCTTCAATCATGACTCAATAGAAATCAATACTCTACCTTACACCTTTTAACCAATCTCCATGATCTCTTCGCCCCATCCGCCTCTATTTCCCTTTGTTTACCTCTTCATTTCATTAACCTTTGCCCTCTTAATATCTCCTTTTTACCAAAATCCACATGATCCATTTTAATGTTATTCAAACCAACCAAGGTAGCAAAGCCGTATATTCTCCAATTTGTCATACGCGAGAGATACGACACTCGGGGAGTTTATGACTCTTCGTTTTAACACCCTCCATACCTTAACCATCCACTCACCCATACGAACAATCCTTGTCAATCAACCTCTCGAAGTGATGTACCTGGTTCGTCCATCTCTCGAAGTGACATAGTCGGTCCGTCAACCTCTTGAAGTGGACATACTTGGTATGTTGACCTCTCGAAGTGACGTACTTGGTCTGTCGACCTCTCGAAGTGACGTACTAGGTCTCTCGACCTCTCGAAGTGACGTACTTGGTCTTTCACTAGACCTACAAGGAAATACATTTTCAAAGAAACTTGCATTCCTTGATTCAATTATAGTGTTCTTATGTACGTTCGGATTATGGGACTCGTGTACTAAGAACCGATAAGCACTACTATTGTGTGCATATCCAATAAAGATACAATCCACCGTCTTTGGACCTATCTTTATTTTCTTAGGTGTTGGAACCAAAACTTTGGCAAGACACCCCCACACTTTGAGGTATTGGTAGGAAGACTTCCTACTTTTCCACAGCTCATAAAGGGTCTTATCGAGCTTCTTGTGAGGTACCTTGTTCAAAAGGTAATTACTTGTCAAAATCGCCTCCCCCCACATGCTTTGAGGTAGGCCCGAACTTATAAGCATCGCATTCATCATCTCTTTCAATGTACGATTCTTACGTTCGGCAACACCATTCGATTGAGGTGTATAAGGTGCAGTACGCTCGTGTATTATTCCAACACTCACACAGAAGCCACCGATATGTACTTCGTACTCACCACCTCTATCGCTTCTAACCTTTTTAATCTTTCGATTAAGTTGGTTTTCCACTTCATCTTTATAAAGAATGAACTTTTCCTTGGCTTCGTCTTTGCTCTTTAGCAAATACACATAGCAAAATCGTGTGCAATCATCGATAAACGTGATAAAATACTTATTACCACCTCTCGTTTGAATCGATCTAAAATCGCACAAATCACTATGTACCAATCCTAGTGGCTCAGTCTCCCTTTCAACCGATTTGAAGGGAACTTTAGTTAGTTTTGCCTCAACACAAATTTCGCACTTATTTGTATTAACTTGAAAATTAGGGATATGGTTCATGCTAATTAATCTACGCATGGAATTAACATTAACATGACCTAGTCTACCATGCCACAAATTGGAAGACCCAAGCAAGTAAACAGAATTAACTTTGCTTTTATTATTGATAACAGGCATTACATTGAGCTGAAAAAACCCGTCAGTTACATAACCTTTACCAATAAACATCCCTAATTTCGACAAAACTACTTTGTCCGATTCGAAGACCATCTTGAATCCATGCTTGTTCAACAACGACACAGAAACAAGATTCTTCCTAAGGTCCGGAACATACAACACATTATTCAATGTTAGTTCCTTCCTAGAAGTCATCTTCAGAATCACTTTGCCCACACCCTCAACATTGGACTGAGCATAGTTTCCCATCCAGACCTTTTCACCCTCAATGGCTTCAAAGGTACTGAACATACCCCGGTTGCAACATAGATGCCTAGTTGCACTAGTGTCGATGAACCATTCGCGCGGGTTAGAACCCACCAGGTTCACCTCGGTGACCATAGCCGAGAGGCTAATCTCAGCCACCTTTTGGCTCATATTGCCAACCAAGTTGGCTTCAGAACCCTTGTTCTTTTTCTTTGGAGCCTTGCACTCCATGGACTTGTGGCCCAACTTGCCACAATTGTAGCATTTCCCTTGGAACTTGCCCTTGGAGACGCCACCTTTCGGACCCAGTTTTTTCTTGCCTTTCTTGGCCTTCATGGAGCTTTGGCCGTGCTCCACCACGTTGGCTTTGGCACCTCCCACGAGAGATCCTCTTCCGTCACTGGTCATGTTCCCTTCCTCAACACGGAGTCGTTGAATCAGGTCCTCCAGGCCCATCTCCTTCCGCTTGTGCTTCAAGTAGTTCTTGAAGTCCTTCCATCCCGGAGGCAACAAGTGGATCATGGACGCCACTTGGAAGGCATCACTGATCGGCATGCCCTTGTCACGAATTTCATCAAAGAGCAATTGCAACTCTTCAACTTGACTCAGCACGGTCTTTGAATCCACATTTTGAAATCAAACAACATGCCAACAACAAATTTCTTGGCTCCGGCATCCTCGCTTGGATACTTGTGGTCTAAAGCTTCCCACAGTGCCTTAGCCGTGCCAATTTTACGATAAACATCGTAAAGGGAATCAACTAGCCCATTCAGAATGTAGTTACGGCAAAGGAAGTCAGAATCCTTCCAAAGCCTAACCGCCATTACTGACTGAGGGTCTTGTTCCTTCACCACTTGAACTGTCTCGGTCAAGAACCTTGACAAGCCAAGAGTAGCGAGGTAGAACAACATCTTTTGCTGCCACCTCTTGAAAAATGATCCCGAAAACTTATCCGGCTTTTCAGCCGAAGCACTTGGTACTGTAGGTACCCTCATCGTGGAGATATACCCCTCCGAACTGACACCCCCTTGTGAACCTACGTTCGCTGGTGCCTGGGATTGTGCAACATTGTTGCCGTTCCCCCCACTGTTGTTTTCGACAACATTAGGATTTTCATCCCCAAGGTTGGCTACTGGCAACATGTTTTCCATTTCTTTCCAGAAATCCGAGAGTCAGAAGGAGTAGAAGAAATAAGGTTTTAAAATTGTTATACAGAATACAATCTGACAATCGAAAATCCAAAGAAATTTGAAAAACAACAACAAAACAAATTACAAGGAAAGGAGAAATAATCCACGTAGGATTAAACAATTACAAATGAAGAACTAACCACGCTGGGTTGAGTGGCCTTGGAAGATGACGGGGTGAACTAGATGAACTAGGGGCGGTTGTAAGTACGAGTCGCGTTGCCACTTTCCTTAAAACCATATTTACCGCTTCCCAGAGTGCTGGAACGTTGCGGTCTAGGTTTCCCAGGATAAAACGTACTACAACTCTTGCGTTTGAGCACACAAACTTGGAGCCCGGCGAACTAAATCGTGGGATGAACGTAGATGGCTTGAAGGAATAGATGAGCAGAGTTTTGAGGAGAGAAAGTGTTTCGTAGGTGTGTTCTGTGTAGCTTGTTCAGCTTGTTCTTCGTTTTTACAAATCTGCTGCTCACCAACGAATATATAGTGGAGGATGGGATCATAGCATTAAATCTGCATTTAATTCCCATTCGTAACCTCCTTCCACTAAGCAACATTTATATCCACTAACTAGTCCATTATAAGAGAAATAACTCTGAAAATAATGATTGGAATTAATCATATTAATTCCGTAATACCAAGAGTCATTTCTGAACAGACACAATAGGTGGAAAGTCGCTCTCGAGAGGTCACCAGAGTCGTTGTTCGAGACATCGTTCATGTCCGCGTACCTTCGAGACATAGTCCGTGCCGTGAGACGTCGAGAAGTGCTAGCTTCGAGACATCGAACAAGCGCGCCAACCCGGGCTGCGCGATATCGCACTCGTACGCGAGCAACTTGGTTCGAGACATCGGACTACCAGTTCGTTTGATTTCTCGAACGAGAGATCAGTTCGATCTCATGTGGTCTGAGATGGAAAACTCGTTCGAAAATATGGCATAACTTAGCCCGCAAGGCCTATGTGACGGCGTACACGAGTCAAGCCTTTATCCATTTTGAGCGTATAATATATCGATCTCTTTGTCTAAGAACATCTATTAACCCCCCCCCCTCCCCCCCCCTTGCGCGCGAGAGAGAGCATCTATGCTATACAAGTTAATTAGTCATGAAAGGACCCTTGTATATATAGTGGTGCAAAAGTTCATTCCAAACTAATGTGGGACAAAGCTACATAAGCTTTCCACACTTGAATTCCATCTCAAATGGGCTACTTTGATAATCAATTTCTCATTCACCCATTATCCATTTTGAGCGTATAATATATCGATATCTTCGTCTAAGAACGAAGAAGCCGAATCTACTTTGACCCGACCCAAAATCGAAAGTGGACCCACATATATTTAACCACAAAATGGCCACTTAAAATGCCATTTTAGTGCTATTTTCCAACATTTTGTAGCTAAACCGGAATTTCATTCATTGGCGGATGTGGAAAATGGTAACAACCTGATGTAAGTCACCGAAGCGGGGGAAAACCATTCTGATCTTAGGCACCCTAGATTCAGGATCGGAAGACGGCATTGTGTCGTTGTCTTCTTCTTCATACCCGATATTAAATGATACCAGTGCATGAACACTACTACAGAAATCACATACAACGTCAGCTAATTAACGTCGGCTAAATAATTAGCTGACGTTATATGTTCTTTAATTAATTAAAAATTTTAAAAAAAAACTCTTTAAGACTTGACCCTAAAACTCACACCGGCCAACCCTTGATACGACGTCGGCTAGGAGATTAGCCGATGTCGTATCACAAATGCACTCAGCCCACGATGCAATACGACGTCGGCTAGGACTTTAGCCGACGTCGTATTGCGCCGTATTATATATTATGAACTTTTAACTTCGGTTACTATAAATAACCGACGTTGTAGGGTTTTTAATAAAGCCGGCCATCCCCAAATTTCAGACCATATTAAGCCAAAATTTCAAACCACCACTGCCCGTCGCTCACGTCCACGCCGTCGCCCACCTCCACCGCCGTCGCACACCTCCACCGCGTCGACAACCCATCGCCGCAAAGCACCGCCTCCTCCGTTGCCGGATACGCCCTATTTTTCCCTAATTACTCCTCGTTTCTGGCGAAACCATGGTTCTAAGATATAGCGATATAGCCATTTCAATCTCTCACAGACGCTGCCTCCTCCATTTCTTCAGATCTGAGAGCTTCTTCCTTTGCTCCATCTACTCCGTCGATGCTGCCCTCTTCGCTATTCCGTCTTGACCTGCCGCCGACCCTGCTAGCCACCACCACCGCCACTGCTACTCCGACTCCGACTCCGGCTCTCCAACTTCTCAGCTCTCATGGTCTCACCCCTCTCAGGTTCTCCCCTTCAACTCTCGCTTACCGGTAAGTCTCAAAATCGCACTTCTATAGGCTCTTTAATCTCTTGAATTATTTTCAGCTCTTTTCAAAATAGAATCGTGGAGCTCCAACTAGATTTGTTAAAGCTTAGTTAGTTGAGTAAGTTGTCTTTTACAAATAGCATTTTACCTTCATTGTGCACACCATTTTGAGAATGAGTGACAATTTCAAGATTATATAGATTGAATTGAGGAGGACTGCTAAGGACCAGTAAACTTGGTTTAATTTACATTATTATGTCTGTTCTGCTTGTTGCTGCTTATGTCATTTCATGAGTAATACGGGATGGTTATTCCAATATGGGAAGTATTGAACATTTGTTGAAGTGTTATGCATTTGTATAGTGTTTTTACAATTGAATTGACAATTGAGTAAATATAAATGAAATTCAATTTTATTGAATCTATTTTCTAGTAATTTGTTTAATTGGTGGAGTTTGTATTTGGCTATAAATGCTAGGCATGGAAGACATAATGTAGGAGTTTTAAAGAAGGAATTTTAAGTCTTGAGCTAGATTATCACACATTTCTATGCTGTTTATAGTATTAAAAGAACATGGGTTTGCTATGTAGTAAACATAGACACTACAATCAAGCTGATTCCGAGGAAAATGCACAGGTACTACTTATTGGCAAAAGATATTCTTGATAGGTTCTCCCTACAGACTGCTTCCTCTTACATTGTCTATCTCTCTTCCTTACTGTAATTTCCTTCTATGATCTTGCATCTCAGACTGCAGTGGATTATAGTATTAGTGGTTAGGCTTTATTTTACTTTATTTTGGTGCAACTTAGGCTTTCTTTTACTTCTTTACAGTGTTTGTCTAACTAGTTTTTTCTAAATAAGAATATTTGAAGGTAGCATGACAATGGCATCCAAATTCCCATATTATAGCATATAAATTCCATAGAAGTTCTAAGATCATATTACTATATTACTTATTATGTTCTTTTGTCTGTAGAATGCACCATATTTATGCTACAAGGAGGGCATAACTATTCATTGTCCACGGGTAACTTCTTTATACACCATCATTGACATTGCTATCCCATTCATACTACTGTATTATTTTTCTTCTTATGTTCCTATATTTAAAATCTCCAGTGTTGTTAGGTTAAAGAGCCTCCTTCACTCTGGGAAAATCCTTATTCTGCCACGACCTCATGGAAGGCTTGTGCTGAAAGGCGAAAGGGTATAATTTCATGTGCCATTTATGATGAATTTTTATCAGGTATGGTTTATAAATTATAAGATGCTCGATATTTTCCATGCAAAGCATAATAATTCCATGAATGTTAGACATTGCTATATTGATAGTGAAAACATGATAAGCACACTTTTGTGAAAATTCTCTAATGGGTTTCATACAGTTTCTTGGTATCAATAACGGTGCTGTGGAGTTAGATGCTTCTATAATGGGTGCCCAGCAGCAGGAGGGGAAGAAGACAAAGGTTCCTCTAAATTCTAGGTAAATTTTCTCTTTGAATTTTCAATTGCTAGAGAAGTATTAATTTCCATTTGATACTGCTATATGCCTTTCAGGAATGAAGTTGTCTTTACTCTTTACTAACCTTGTTGAATGCTCATAGGCATTTTTAGCTCTTAAGATGCTCTTTATTGTACTGTATTTAGGTTTTGAGGATTGTCAAAGTTAGGCTTGCACTTATGAATGTGGCTTATAATGAGAAATGTTTTTTTTACCCCCTTGTATGCTTGGCTATGAATGCTATAGGTGCATAATACATGTCTAGCTCTTCGACCTGTTGACCTAGTGTGTCCTTGCAGTGACAAGCTATTCAAAGAGATACGGAATCAGAACTTTGAAGTTGTTGTCCAGGTTGATCTATTTTTTTAAGCTTTCTTTACACAGTTTAGATAATTTGAACATCCTTTTTCCATGTCATTTTTGTGAAGTTTCTGTTTTCCTTGTTCTGAACTAGCACCACTACTATTTTTGTATTTGGTCCTTTAATTGCCATTTGCAGTGCAATTGCAGGTTCTACGTCAAAGAGCAACATCCATGAAGCAAGATTACACTGAGATGCAGTCTACTGTAAGGCCACATATTCATAAATGTGCATGGAATGCTTTGACTTTGATACCTGATTAGACCTTTTAAGACTTGTGCAGTCATTTTGGTTCCAGCAACAAAATTAATTAGCTCACTTGGAAAATGAATTCAAAAGCCTCCTTCACTCTGGGAATTGATTTGCTGCACTTTTTTTAATACATTTTTCTGATTCATTTATTTATGTAGTGAAAAATTAGAACTTGACCACTTAAATTTCATCAATCTTATATGTTGTTATTCATAATTAAACTTACTCTTGGAGTGTAAGTTTAGAATTTTCTGGGGAGTGGAATGACCAGAGACCTATGGGGTTTAATTGGTGTTCTTACCATGCTTCAAATCTGTGGGAATTTTTAATCTTTGGATTGAAAAACCTATTTCATTGTAATATACAAGCTATTGTTTAAGTATCTTGGCTCATAGTCATATTTCTTCCACATCCTGCAGTCAATGCTACAAGTGGATCCAGCATGGATAAGCTATATCTATGCATTTGCAATTTTTCATGGAGTGGTGTGAATTCAGCATTTCAATGCCCTCTCAGCCTCTTGATCTTGTGTAGTCGTGTGCAACAACCAGTGCAGCATGGATAGGCTATATATATGTATAGATTAACCTATTGTTAAATTTAGCATTTTTTTTTTTGCCTTATACATTGCATTAGTATGTGAAATAGTAATGTGAGATGTATGTATTGGTTTTATTGCTTTTGGTATAAAGTTTGGGAGAAGATTATGGCTTGTATTAATTAACTAGTTTTATACGCGCATTGTGCGAATGTGTTAATGCCCAATGTTTATATTTAAATAAATATTTGAAAGTATATCAATGTAAGATTTATAGGAGAAGTTTATACATGGATAATTGAATGTCGAATTTTTTTATTTAAATATCTAATTCAAAGTATATGAATCCAAGATAATATAGAAAATTCATTATAATTATTACTAAAATAAATGTTTGCAACCTTGTAAAATCGATAGTCTAAATATTTGGTCTAAAAATGATAGTCTAAATAAATACTACTTTTAATTTGAATTTTTCTAAGTATTCTTAATTCTCTTTTGAGTAACATTGTCATTGTCTTCATCTTTACTATTTGTTCTCTTCCTTTTTGTTGGTAGTGTGTTATTTGCAATTTGGTTATTGTTGGTAGCATAGATGACAACGTCATGCAATGAGATTATGATATAAGAGCTATGGACTTTCCTTTAGGTGTTCTGCTTGGGGTTCATTTGGATCAACCATTATTGTTGAATGAGTTATTGTGCATAAAGAAATCCATAGTTTAAGAAAAAAGATTAAATAAATTAATAAAAATTTGAAATTTTAAAATATTATGTATTCCAAAGATATTAAAAGGTAGTTTCTCGCTTTAATTTGCTGGGTAATGGGTTATTTGAGTACTTTCATTGTTAACAAATCCCCCAAGTAGTTAATATGATTGATTTCAAACTATTCTTTTTTATTTTTTTCATGGTATTAAAGAAATACATATATATCATTTTTTGGTGTAACTACTAATTTATTTAATTCAATAAGAGTAAAATAGAGTGATTCCGCTTCAATTTGTTGGGTTACTATTTGAGTACTCTCTTTGCCAACCAATTCCCAAGTAGTTAATATAATTAGCTTCAAATTATTTTAATTTTTTTTTCATAGTATTAATAAAATACTTGGTAACTAAATATATAACATTATTTTGTACTATAACTTTGATATTTAATTACAAGATACTGTAAAAATAAGATAATGGACAATGTAATGAATATCAATTGATTAGCCACGGACCCGTTATTCAATACGGGTTCCCCGTCGGCGACCTCTCAGTCGCCGGCGGACCAAGAATTAGCACAGAGAAGCACAAAAAAACCAAAAGGGTTCGATAAATAATGGAGACGCAACTGCATTCGCCAGTGGGAGAAGCGGTTCAAGATTCACCGGTATCTGCAAGAATGAAATCACCAGAGTCGGCACAGTGGGGCACACCGGTCGAAACACCGAACACGGCCTGGGGTAGAAGAGAAATCAACGAGCCAGTGGAGGTTGAGGAAGTTTCAAACGAAGACATCATGGACGAGGACAAAGTGGATCCTAATTGCCCTAGAATTCCAGTAACAAAAGAAGAAAAACAGCGACTGAGGAGACCATGGAGGCGCTCCCTTATCCTTAGGGTTCTTGGGAGAAAGGTGAGTTACTCATACCTCCTCCAGAGACTCCAGAAGATGTGGAAACTTGAAGCAAATTTCGATTTGATTGCTTTAGATCAAGATTTCTTCCTGGCAAAATTTGAATCCATGAGGGACTATGACTTTGCGAGATTCGAAGGACCATGGATTGTTTTGGGTCATTACCTTACAGTGCAGGAATGGGAACCCAATTTTCATCCCTACAAGAACAGAGTCAAGAAATTATTGATATGGACAAGACTTCCCGCGCTTCCAATAGAATATTTCGAAGAGAAGTTCTTGATGAAAATTGGAAAACAAATAGGTCAACCTGTGAAAATAAATATGACTACGAGCCTGGTGTCTATTGGCAAGTTCGCCAGAATATGTGTTGAAGTAGACCTCTCCAGACCTTTATTGTCTAAGTTCACAATTGAGGATGAAGTTCTGCCCATTGAATATGAAGGCATACATCTGGTATGCTTCAACTGTGGCATTTATGGTCACAAACAAGGGCAGTGTGGAGGAGAAGGGGCTGAAACAGCAAACACAAACATACCCAATGCGGCTACTCAGGGCAACGAACAGTGGGATCATGTGGAGATCAAGGGATTTCGCCAAGAAAACACACCTCGCCGTGAATACAAAGAAAATTTTGGCGCATGGATGTTAGTCGCCCGAAATGAAAGGAGAGGTCCAAGGAGAACTGGGAATGGTCCCCTTGATCGCCAAAGATATGGAGCAATTCAAGCTACACCTACAATCAATGCCCAAAGGGGTACTACCTCAACTTCTCGTTATGCAGTACTAAACACCTTGAATGGTGAAGAGGAAGGCAATCATGGAACAAACCAAGGATCACCAGTCTCGCTACAAAATAGGATTCCGGCACTGCCAAGAATCAGAACCAATCAGAGAGCTAGTGCAACAGGGGACCAAGACTTTAATTTTCCTATAGCTACTGTTAATCAAACACACCAGGGAGGAAGAGGTGCATCCAGAGGTAGAGGTGGTAGAG
>NC_044929.1:17788593-17807950 GCF_003576645.1 Ipomoea triloba | reverse complement strand
ATAATGAATAATTTTTTCAAATAAAGGTATTGTAGACACATAATTCTAAATTAAAAAATACATATGTATCATTTTTTGTTGTAGCTACTAATTTATTTAATTTAATAAGAGTAAAATAGAGTGAGAAACTTAATTATGTCAAATTTGATTGAGATGAGGTTCGAACCTAAGACCTTTCTTATATAAATTAATGGGTAAGTTAAAAGTTAACCGAATGTTAACAGAGAAGAGAATATTTAACAGAAAACTTAACGGATAATCATAAAAGTAAGGTTAAATTAGGTAATCTCTATTAATAATATTAATATGAATTATCTTAACCATATATTTGATTAAATAATTCATCTGAACCATCGATTTGATTAAATAATTTGACCGCCATTTTTTCTACCCATTTTAGGCCTAACTCTCTTTGGCTCTTATTAGTATAGTATATATAGATAATTTTTTATGAACTTGTATTGTTAATTATTATCAATTGTGAGATTTATTGCTTTTATTAATTTTGATATTATAAATATAAATTGTACAGGTTTTGAATGTGATTGTGATAGCTATATATATTTGAGCAGATTTTGGGTGTAAATAGAAAAATAAAATGAATATTTAAAAAAAATTACCCTACAACGTCGGCTAGTCTTATTAGCCGACGTTGTAGGGTAATTTTTTGTTTTTAAATTACCTACAACGTCGGCTATTTGTAAAGAGCCGACGTTGTAGGGTATTTTAGTAGTTTTCAAATTACCTACAACGTCGGCATTGTAGGGTATTTTACTTGTTTTTAAGTTACCTACAATGTCGGCTATTTGTAAATAGCCGACGTTGTAGGGTATTTTATTAGTTTTTAAATTACCTACAACGTCCGCTATTTGTAAAGAGCCGACGTTATAGGGTATTTTATTAGTTTTTAAATTACCTACAACGTCCGCTATTTGTAAAGAGCCGACGTTGTAGGTAATTTAAAAACTAATAAAATACCCTATAACGTCGGCTATTTGTACATAGCCGACGTTGTATGTGTACCTTACAACGTCGGTTAACATTTAGCCGACGTTGTATGTGTACCTTACAACGTCGGCTAACATTTAGCCGACGTTGTATGTGTACCCTTACAACGTCGGCCAGATCAACGTTGGATTTTAGCCGACGTTAAAGGGTCCATTTAGCCGACGTTAAAAGCCGTCTGTGTAGTAGTGGAAAACACGAAATTTCTAAACCAGCTACACTTTTTCCCCGGCTAGGTTGTGTATCCTCCTGTCTGACTTGTCGAAATGAATCAAACGGGAATGTAAATTGATCTAAGTTGTCGTGAGTTGTAGCTCTTTCATCTGAACTATCCGAGGGGCTTGATAGTAGCTCTTCAGATGAGCTACTATCTGATGAACCGATTTGCTCTGAGGTGTTTGGTAAGAATGTCCGACCAGAAGGTTGTTCTGTATTAATGGTTAGTGACTCCAAGGGATTGTCATGGCGAAAGAATTCGACATACGGTTCACATGTACCAAATTCTGCAGAGGGCTTCATTGTCGATTGATGTTTTTGATTCTGAATCATTATTCACTCCCTATTTTAGTTGATTTTGGTACTAATTGCCTAATTCTTATTAGAAAATTGAGACTCATTTGTGTATTTTGTGTCTAAAGGTGCAATTGCCATAACGAGTAGCAAATGAAGGATTTTTGGAATATTTTGGATCAGTTTTGGAAGCAGATGAACTTGCCTAAGGAAGGAAAGGAACAGCAGAGTGCAAAAGGAAACAAGAATCGAAGAAGGACGGCACCTCACGGCCGTGAGGCCCATTAATATAGAATAGACAAGCGACCTCCTCACGGCCGTGAGGTCTGTGCAGTGTGCTATTTATTCTGCGTTTTTCTGCAATTTTTGGGGATTCCGTACCCTAGTTTTGTTTTAGCTTATTTTCCCTCTTCTCTTTAGATTTCCCTAACATAGTTTAGCCTAGTTTTACATAGATTAATTTAATTTCAAGCTTAGATTGCAAATTGGAGTTGGATTTCTTCTTTTTCTTTAGTAAAGCTTTCTTTTTCCACTTATTGATCTTCTTCTTAGTTTTCTTGCAATGTTTATTATTCATTATTACTTTGCTTTATTTATAATTATGATGTGTGAGTAGTTAGTTTTTGGGTTTGGATTAGAGTCATATTGTTATTCTTGATGATAGGTTTGTGATTATTGCATAAAGGGGACGAATTGTTCTTCTAGGGTTTATGTTTGAATTGGATTATTAATTCTTCTTGTTATTGATTGATGGTCATCAATCATTAACTTGTTTTGGAGAGGCTTTTATCAGACGAAAGTTGGATGAAAGATTCAAGCCTAACCAATTTCAAACTCAATTTTCCTACTATGAGAAGAGAGGTAGTTTGGGCGCTTATAATGCTGTGTGTTTCTAGGGTTAGGATTGATGTATCACGAAAGTGGGCAAATCATACTCTAATTCTTGTTTATTGATTGCGAAAGTAGCTTGAACTTGAATTCTTATGTGCATTTCTCATAATTCCTTGGTGAATTGTTTTCCACTAATTAAGAGATTGTTAGTGCATCAAGATAGCAATACTCCTAATCTGGACTCATTCTTTTATCATACAGTTTATTCCTTGTTTAATTTTCGTTCCTTTAATTAAAAATTCAAAAATATTAGCTTTATTTCCATTCCTGAAATCTTAGTTGCTTGGATTCTAATGAATTCCAAAACCTTAGAGCATCCTTATCTGTTGGAGTTTTTTCTCCAGTTTTTTGTGGACCCCAGCTTCCACCTCATTGATGGACAATTTTAATTAATGTCCTCGCAAGTGCACGAGTCAATTGTAGTAATAGTATGGGAAGGGTCGATCCCACAGGGAATTAATACTATACAATTTAAATTCTTAAAAATAATTGACTTGGTTCAAAAGCGCTCGAAAGTCAAAATGCAATGAGTGCATTATCAAACGTGATAACTAACTCAAACGCTGTGTAGAAATTAAAACCAAGAAAAGAAACGAGCTATTAAAAACCTTGACAAAAAGATTGCAAATAAATTAATAGTTAACGGGAGAAAAGAAATTCTAGGTACGTGAATAAACTACCACTATAGTAAAGAAATTTTGACTAACAAATAATTGAGCACTACAGATTTTTTTTAGTGTATAGTAGGCATTAAACAGTAGCATTGTAATTCATACTCATAGTGAATAAAAAAAGGTAATTACTAATTATACTAAACTCAAACTAAAAGCAAAAAGGAATGAATCAGAATTTGTATTCTAAACTATAATTAAAAGCAAAGAAAGGAATCATAAAAAGTATTGTCTTCTAGTCATCTGCCAACTTAGAAACTAGGCACTAAAATCAAAATTCCAAAAATCAATAATCAAAACTCTTAACAAATTGAGAATTGAAGAACCAGATAGATGTGATGCAAATTAAAGTGAAAACAAAGAGGAAAGCTAAACCAGAATTCTCTATTGCAAATCACAACTGCCGAACAAAGCCGCGCCGCGCCGCACCGATAGAAGTCAGTCCAAATTCCACCGCCGAAATTGCCGCAAGAGATTGGAATTAATTACTGCTGCTTGGAGTTTTGCTGAGAGCAGCTGCTGCCCAGTTCGGAAATCGCAACACACGTCGCTGATCGGAAAACACTTCGATCGACGACGCCACCGGAATTGATCCGGGTCAGAATTGTTGTGGGGTGAATCGATGATCTTCTTCTACATTATTTGTCTCCTTTTATACTGTTCAGGCCAATGCTTTGTCCAGCTTCATCCCCAAAAATCGCTCGCTATAGCCTCTTCCGCTCGGTTGTTGTTGACTGGCTTTTTGTTTGCCGCACAAAGGGCTTCGCAGACTAACTTAATTTCATTATTAAAATTAACGAATACAGAGTCATAAATTAGAGTCCATATAAAATACCCTACATTTATTAATAGTTTATACTGACCAAATACAACTAAACTACTATTATTAGTATTATTATAAGAATTATTATAAAAACATAATATAAATAAAAGCGCAATAATTTAATAAGATAAAGTAAAAATGGAACAAATTAATAAAATTTATTAAGTCAAACATTATGAAATAAAGTATAAAAAATGCACTCATCACTCATCATCGACTATCTCATTCAATCACAAAAACTCTTCTCCACACTAGTTTGAGTTATTTCTTAGTTTTTTGTAGACCCACCATTTTATCCCACTATATTTTAATTATTTCCTTATCTATTTTGTTTATAAATTTATAATTGTAATTAAAAATAATTAAACATAGGTGATGGAACATAATTATAGACAAAAATAATTAAACATAGGTGCTGGAACTATGGAAAAGTTGAAATTAATTAATAAAAAAATAAATATAATGAATATATTTAACACCTAATTATAGATATTTTTTTTTATAAAATAGAAGTTGCCAGGCAACGGCCGGAAATATGGTCGTTGCCTGGCAACGGCGCAAATTTTGGTCGTTGCTAGCAACGGCTAATTTAATTAAATTGAGAGTGGCCACCAGCTGGCGGCCACTCACAATCTCCTAGCCGGGTGCGTGTGTCACACGCGCCCGCTGGGTGGGCGGTGAGACGCAATTGCGTCTCACCCCTATTTATATTTTTTTTTAATTTTTCTGACAATATTTTTGTATTTGCAGGGTGATGCTTTTGTGAATGATCTCCACTCCACATCTGTTTTTTCTCATTGCTTGACATCATCACTATTCCAATATCCATGTTTGATCCATTGATGGGCTTGCTTTTAGTGTCTAGAATTTTACATATCACACAAGTACATGCCATAGCCCCAAGCCTCAGCTGAACGACATTTACACCCTCTTTTCCACTATCACCATTTACTCATCACCGACCAACATAGTAGTGGATCTGTTTTGTGAAGGTGAAGGGGTGTGGAACTCTGTTGTAACATAAATGTGTAGCTCACCAAAATGTTTTTGTTTGCAATACAAAGTATTCCCACTCTGTAGCATTGACTATATGGTATGCCATTTGCATGACACCCATTGGGCTATCGATCAGGAGTCGGGCAGTAATTTGTAATATGCAACCCGAACTTATTCCCATAATCCCATTGCATTCCGGAATTGACATGAACAGTAATGACCAACTGGGGGGTAGTGTGTAGTAAAGTTGAGGTGGTGTTGAATATTGACAAATTTCACCACCCAAAAAATGAACACTTGGCAATTGTTATCTGAACCATTCGTCATATTGTGTGATAAGAATGTGGTAGGGAAAGAATTAGAAAATTTGGAGTATGTTGTTTGTTTTCGAGATATGATGAGTAGATGTTGCATGATATATATATATATATATATATATATATATATATATATATATATATATATATATAAACACGAGTTAGAATCTTTAAAAAAACATGGAGTAAAAAAATGTACTGAAAATGCCTAAAGGTTAGGCTTGGTCAGTCTGACAATTGACAAAGTCTAACCATTTGGCGTGTTGAGTACTAAACATGCCAAAGGGTTAGGCTTTGTCAGCTCTCGGATTGACCAAGCCTAACATTTAGGCGTTTTCAGTACTTTTTGTTTTCCTCCATGTGGTCAATAGTTTTTTTTTTTCTTGGTGTTATGCAAGTTGAGCAAACTCGTATTCACGGTTGTCATTCAGTGAAAGTTAAAAATAAGGTAGTTGTACACATAGTAAGATATTCTTTAGCATTCTTTTATTAGAATGGACGGCAATTTTTTTTTCCATCAATTCATCCATCATGAACAATGTAATGTGTTTTTTTAGCTATATAATTATAATTATATTTATAATAATAATAATAATAATAATAATAATAATAATAATAATAATAAGAGAAAGATAGAGCCAGGAGGAAGAGGGTTGCCTCCTCTATCCGTAGTTACAGTGGAGGTCGCCTTGCCTCCTTCACGTCCACGTCCACTAACATCAAAGCGACGTCGTTTCGGACCAGGGTCCACAATATAACAATTGTTTCAATATAGTGATTGACCAAAAGATTGGGCTTTATGACCCCAAATATGGAACGTAGCCTAAACAATTCCATTTTATGGGCTGGGCTTTCCCGCTTTTAAGATTAAGGTACAAAGCCCAAGTAGCTTTCATATTATTGGACAAATTATTGTGTGGACCATGGTGCATATAGCTGTATTGACCATGAATATAAGTTACATTTGTAATATACTAAAAATAAATTATTTGTGTACTGAATGTATATTATTTGATAGTATATAAAATAATATACTTTCAGTATTCAAATAATGTACTTTCAAATAATGTAATTTATGTACACGAATAATGTATTTTTAGCATATTGAAAATATTTTTTTATTTATAATTCGCACAGCTGTGTAAATCATGGTCCATGTAATAATGATTGATGCAATTGGGAGCCAATATAGTCTACATAACTGTGTGAACCATGGTTCAAAACGACGTTGTTTAATGTTAAAAAAATTATTTCGCACGCATGTTAGAATAATGAACATTTTAATGTAAGATAATGTGAACCATGTGACATTTAATATTTATTATATTGTATAGTTATTATTAGTGGTTGTTAGTTAGTCAAATAATGTGATCCTATGGGCTAGGAGAGAATTGTGTTATCTCTCATATAGGAACACTGTTCAGTTGTAATTCTGTTTACGATCAATTATCAACTCATCTGGTATCAGCGTTAGGTTAGGATCCTCTCTCTCTCATCCCACACCCACCGCCGATGACTTCTCCGGCTAATGATGGCGCGATTACCCCATCACTTGCCGCTGTCACGCCGCCGACGCCTTCCCTATCGGCGGCAACTCACTCTATCACCATTAAATTAACCTCACGTAACTATATCTACTGGAGGACTCAAATCCTTCCTTTTCTCCGCAGCCAAGGGCTGCTAGGCTACCTCGACGGCTCATTGCCGTGCCCACCGCCGACCGTCGTTGGTACGCACACGTCCACCGCCGCTCCGCCACCGGCTACACCCAATCCGGCGTATCTCCCGTGGGTGCAGCAGGACCAGGCAATTCTTTCTCTGATTGTTTCCTCCCTAACCAGCGAAGTTATGTACCTTGCGGTGGGCAAGGAAACTAGTCGCGCCGTGTGGGAGTCCATTACTACGGCTCTTGCGTCGACGTCGCGGACTCGTTGTCTCAGCCTTCTCGGACAGTTCCAGACACTTCGCCAGGAAAACTCTACGCCGGCGGAGTATCTCGGTCAAGCCCAGATGTTGGTCGAAGCATTATCGCTCGCCGGCCGTCCACTCACTCCCGACGAGCAGCTGCTTTATGTACTCTGCGGATTACGGCCGGAGTTCCGTGCCATGGCGGGCACTCTTACGGCTGCTGCTACGCCCATCACACTGCCGCAGTTGGCTGACCATCTTCAAGCTCAAGAATTCATCCAAGCCGATGATTTCACGCCGGCTGAATCCTCTCCGTCGCACGGTGCTCCCTCCACATTCTACGCTGGTCGTGGCAGAAATGGCGTCGGCTCTGGTCATGGAGGTAGAAACCAGTCGGGTGGTCGTGGTGGCCGTAATTGGCGAGGCCGTGGTGGCAATGGCAATCCTGGTCGCGGCGAGAGAAGCGGTGCGCCGAGGGGTCAAATATGTAGATCACATGGGCATACGGCGGTCACTTGCTTTCGGAGGTATGATGACCGGCCGGCCGTACAAGCTCATGCGATGTTCTCCGGTGAGGCTGCGGCACCGACGACGACGGCGAAGGCTTGGTACCCGGACACCGGCGCCACCTCTCATGCCACACCGGACTCACAGTTGCTCGATCATTCTGAACCGTATTCAGGCGGTGACGTGCTGAAAGTGGGCAATGGTACAGGTTTGGATATTTCCAGTGTGGGTTGCACGGTTATCAAATCTAATTCGCACTTGTTAAAAATGTCTAATATTCTCCACGTACCTAAATTGTCTATCCCATTACTTTTCGTTTATAGATTTACTAACGAAAACAATGTGTTTTTCGAGTTTCATAAAAACTGTTTTCTTGTGAAGGACTGCACAACCCGGGCGGTACTTCTTAAAGGATTCACTAAGGGCGGTTTATACAGACTTTTAGTCCATCGAGAACACACTGCCTTTCTTACCGCCCGAGCCTCGTCCGCCATTTGGCACCAGCGTTTGGGTCACCCGCACAGCCAGGTTCTACACCGTGTTTTGAAACACTGTCCTGTCACATCAAATAAAGTCGGTTCGTCAGATGTTTGTTCGGCATGTCATCTCGGAAAGTCACCTAGGTTTCCTTTAGATAGGGTCTCCAATAACAGTTGCAATGTACTCGATTTAATTTTCACAGATATTTGGGGTCCATCCCCTGTTATTTCTAGTACAGGTTGTCGTTATTTTGTTCTTTTTGTGGACGACTATTCTCGTTACACTTGGTTTTATCCACTTCATGTAAAATCCGATATATATAAAATATTCACTTTGTTTCGGGCAATGGTAGAACGTCGGTTTTCGCGTTCTATCAAAGCCATTTAGTCTGATTTGGGTGGGGAATATCAACGACTCCACTCTGTTTTTGAATCCTTGGGCATTACTCATAGACGATCATGTGCTTATACGCACGAACAAAATGGGAGGGTAGAACGTCGAAACCGACATATAGTCGAAACCGGGTTAGCATTACTTGCGCAAAGTTCCACCCCTCTTAAATTCTAGGACTATGCCTTTGAAATAGCAACCTTTCTAATTAACTGCTTGCCCTCATCTGCTATAGGCTTTAAAAGTCCACATTTCCAAATATATAATGTTCAACCTCCCTACACCTTTTTCCGTGTCTTTGGTTTTCGCTGCATTCCCTATCTACGACCCTACAACCGTCACAAAATCGAGTATAGGTCAGCACCCTGTGTCTTCCTAGGTTATCCAGTCACATATAGGGGATACCGTTGCATGGACCTTAACACTGGAAAAATCTATATCTGTCGCCATGTGCGCTTTGTTGAAAACATTTTTCCTTTTGCTATTCAGGCTTCCTTACAGGATAATGTGGCATCCGAAATGTCACCTGAACCTTGGGCAACTAGATCGGTTATCACCCACGTGCAAAAACCCCCCGCCATAGTCACGCCATCGGAGACGCCTACAACTGAATACATTCCGACGTCATCTTCCCGGACACATACTGACTCGCAGCCAGTAACGTCTACTTCGGGTATACAACCCACTGATGGTGGTCATGCCATGCGGACACGTCGGAAAACTAAGGGTACTGGTGAACAATTTTACGCGCTTCATACCTCCACTGACCCGACTTGCTACTCCCAGGCCGTGGGACACTCACATTGGAGGGATGCTATGGATCAGGAATTCAACGCGTTATTACATAACAACACATGGAAACTAGTACCTGCAACACCACTCATGAATATTATTGGTTGTAAATGGGTTTACCGCACCAAACGAAAAGCTGACGGAACTATTGAGAGATATAAAGCAAGGCTTGTCGCTAAAGGGTTTAACCAAGTGGCAAGTGAGGACTTCTTCGACACTTTCAGTCCGTTGTCAAACCCACAACTGTCAGGCTCTTGTTCTCTCTTGCTGTCACTCACTCATGGGTCCTCCGCAATTAGATGTTCACAACGCCTTCCTTAATGGTCACTTGCCAGAAATAGTTTATATGAAGCAACCACCTGGTTATGAGGATCTAATGCATCCTGGGCACGTTTGTCACCTTTAGCGATCGTTATATGGGCTAAAGCAGGCGCCTCGGGCTTGGTTTTTGCATGATTTTCTAATCACGGCTAGTTTCTCACCTTCCAAGACTGACGTCTCCTTATTTTATTATACTACAGGGGACTCACGAGTCTATTTGCTTGTCTACGTTGATGATATCATCATGATGGGCAACAGTGCTGTTTTAGTTGACTCTCTCTTACACAGCTTGTCTACAGCATTCAAGATCAGGGATCTAGGCACACCTGGATTCTTCCTTGGCATTGAGACCCAGGCACACCTGGATTCTTCCTTGACATTGAGACCCTGCCTTTTAATGGGGGGTTTTTGCTGTCTCAGAAGAGGTATATGCAGGACATTTTAGCACGGGCCGGTATGACTGAGTGTAAGCCTTTAGCCACGCCAGCTGCGGTCACCCAGCCAGCGTCTCCCACACTTGAGTTACATGACAATCCAACTCAATATCGGCGTATTGTAGGGGCTTTACAGTACTTGACTATTACTCGGCCTAACTTGTCATTTTCTGTTAATCGCCTATGTCAGTTTATGCACTCCCCTACTGCGGACCACTGGGGACTACTCAAGCGGGTAGTACGGTATGTTAAAGGCACTCTAGACATGGGCTTACAGGTTAATCCCTCATTACACTCCACGTTACATGCCTATTCTGATTCAGACTGGGCTGGTTGTCCAGTAGACAGAAAATCAACCAGTGGTTATGCAGTTTTCTTTAGATCCAATCTTATTTCTTGGGTCTCCCGGAAACAACGCACTGTGGCTCGTTCGTCCACAGAGGCAGAATATAAAGGCCTAGCAGATGTTGTTGCTGAAGTTACGTGGGTGGTTTCATTACTCCGTGAGTTACATCTTCACTCAGGGCAACCAACGACTCTGTGGTGTGAAAATCTGAGAGCTACTTACATGGCTGCAAATCCTGTTTTCCATGCCAGAACTAAGCATGTTGAGGTTGACTACCACTTCGTTCGTGACAAGGTAGTTTCTGGAGAGTTGATTGTCAGTTTTGTGTCTACACAGGATCAGCTGGCCGACATCTTCACCAAGCCGTTACCTGCTCAGTGCTTTCAGACTCTACGAACCAAGCTCAATGTTGTGCCCTACCAACCTTGTGCTTGAGGAGGCATGTGAACCATGTGACATTTAATATTTAGTATATTGTATAGTTATTATTAGTGGTTGTTAGTTAGTCAAATAATGTGATCCTATAGGCTATGAGAGAATTGTGTTATCTCTCATATAGAAACACTGTTCAGTTGTAATTCTGTTTACGATCAATTATCAACTCATCGATAATATATTTTATTAATTAAAATAATGTATTTTATGTATTAAAGTAATATACTTTATGTGTTAGATAATGTAGTTTATATGTGATCAGAATAATGAAATTTCTAAGATAAGATAATGTATTTTATGAGTTAGAATAATGTTAATATAATGCATTTTATGTATTTTTGAACCGTGATTCACACAACTTTGTGTACCACAATCCACTATTGCTTAAAGTCTCCCCGTGCTCGACGACAAGAAACATGTGAAGTTGACACCTTAACACAAGTAATAATAATTGGATATCATTTTTGATTATTATATGCTCATCAACATCGATCAACAATAAATAACTTCTATTACTATTATTTACAATAAAAATAATTAACTTAATATAGTTAACCCTAACACACGCAAATTCAATATACATATAATATTAGCTATTGGTTTCTTTTTTTTTTTTTTTGGTGACGATGAATATGTGTAGACATAGAGTCACTATTTGAATTGAAAGTGTGCACTAAATTTCGTCTAGTAACATTTGTTGACAAAAATAATAAAGAGGAAAATCAGTTTAAATTGTCCATAATTAATCAGCACAAAAAAGACTAATGGATCACTCTCATCAATATAAAATTACTTCCTAGTTTTTTTATTTTGAAATACTTATTCTTTACAAAGTAGTATATATTTTATACTTTCTTAATATTTTTCAAAGAATCAATGACCTTGTTTGATTTTGTGGTCACACATTTAAAATAGTAACCGAGGTGTGATTAGATAAGTAGCTGGCAAATTATTTTGTAGTTTATATGTCATTGTCCGGTAAAGAATCTTAGGTAGCTCCAGTCTTAGTTAAGGTATTTGAGGTGGAGCCCCAACGGCCAAAACTGCCGTCTTTTTGCGCACACGGGACTGTTTGCCGTCGTGGGTGGCCCCTTCTCCCTACCAGATCAACGGAGATCTATGCATTTTCTAACTTGTTTTTTATTTACTTTCTTTTTTACTTACCCAAATGCTCAACCAAAAAGTTAAAAAGAGCAGAGTCCTAAAAGAGAAGTTTCCAACCCACATAGGAAAGCATATATTCCCCTTTAAAAATAATCAAGTCTGGGACTGCAACTGCTTTAACTATATGGATCATCAACAAAAAATCCTACTTCCCACTAGTTATAATAAATTTCCATAATTATTACAAGCACACAGGTCATTTTCTTCACCCTCTTCCTCCTTTTTTCTTCTTCTTCTTCACTTCTCTTTCTTGCAGATCTTTCCATGGACCCTTTGACTCTCAAGATCAGGCTGTTCTTCCTCCACTGGATTCACTGCAGATCTCACCCCAGTAAACCCCCCCTCCATTCTTGAAATTCTGTGTTGAGTTCTTGAAATTGCACCCCAGAATTGCCACTTGGTTTAGTAGCTTTAATTTTGGTAACCCTCAGTTTTTTTTGTATATATATACTTAGAATCTTGTTGTTGCTGTTGGAAATTGTGAAAGATTTTTGCTTGTGATATATGACTCTGAATTGTGAATCCATAAAATGATGAATTGTCAATAATTGTTTAGTATTGATCTCAACAATTTAGTTGAATGGGTTTTATCTAATGGCTAGGCACTCTCTTTTGGGTTAAAGTTTGCATTTTGATTTGGGGACTTAATTTTGTACTGACTTGTTAATTTTAGGTTCAGTGTCCTTAGTCAAGCACTTTTCATACAAGGATATAAAGAGAGCCACTGACGGATTTAGAAGAATCCTTGATACCTCTTCCAATGGGGGGGTGGCATATAGAGCTAGGTTTCAGAATGGCCAGGTTGCTTTTGTTAAAGAAATCAAAATTCTTGATGATCAAGACGACGATGTGTTCTTTGGTGAAGTTCGGCTCCTTGCGCGTTTGCATCATCGCCACATTGTTGCTCTTAGGGGTTTCTCGAGTGGACCTAAGAGGTAAAATTTTTTCCCTCTTGTTTTCTGGTATGGAACTTGTGTTCATTGCAGTCTTGGTATATTTATGTTCTGGTCTAGAAGGCAGAAGCTACTTTTTTTTACAGATTAATTGTTCGAAATTGAGTTCCTCGTCAATCAATTGTATTTAGATATTCTAGCACTGGTTTAGTTTGTGATTTACTGCATTTCCTCAAATGTGGCAGATATGTAGTGTCTTTTTTCAGATTGGAGTACTCTTCAATCCATTTCTCAGGTAAACAGCAATTAATCGGGATGATATTTGCCAAAAATCACATGTTTTCTTTTTCATAGTGCCTTTTTCTCTCTTTTCCCTGCAATTTAAATATTTTTCTCTGGCCTAAATTATCAAAATACTTCAAATCACATCTCAGAACTCCTTGGAAGTCGATATTTGGGCCGTGCTGTTTGAAGAGAGTGTTTTAGAGGAGAACCAATTGAGCAGTATTAGTATAACTATTGTTTTATACTGAAACTCTACAGATTCATTATTGCGATTCTCAAACAATTTCAGGTTTCTGGTGTTTGAAAGTACGGAGAATGGAAGTCTGAAGGATCACCTGTCCGGTATACATTACATCTGTAGTGTTATTTTCGCCCCTTAAAGATGGATCTCGTTTATGGATTAATGGTTGGATTTTTGTAGACCCTTTGAAGACTCCATTAAACTGGAGAACAAGGTTGCAGATAGCCATTGGCATAGCTGCTGCTTTGGTAGGTTCTTCAAGCTGCCCATCTTTCATAATACCCAATAATTTGATCACCAGTTTCAATCTTGAGCACAGTAGGAAAAATTCACTTTCGTATGTTTTGATGCGTATAGGAATACTTGCATTTCTTCTGTGATCCCCCGCTCTACCTCGCTACCATCAGTTCAAGTACCATTATGTTGGACGAGAACTTCACCGCAAAAGTAAGTATTCACAAACCGGGATAACGATCTGTGCATATAGTTGGCGTTCTGTTTCAGTTCAAACCCCAAACTTCAATCTTTAAGAACCTGTCATGAAGATGATCATACAATTTTTGGGATTCCTTGTTACAGCTTGCTGATATCAGCCTCCTTTGTCCTGTTGGAAGTGACACAATGCTGCCAGAATCATCATGCTCAAAAGGTACGATGCTCATAACAGCATGTTTGATTCATAGAATGAATTTTAAAGAAATAAGAATTGTATTTCATAAGAAATGGAATAGACCCTAAGAGAACATGCATTATAGCCAAGAATAGAACAAAAATTGTTTCTATTATTTGGTTCACTGAACTTGTTTGATTCATTAAAGAAATAGACTTTTGGAATATTATCCTAGTGTTTAAAAGTAAATAAGAAATAACAAATTTAGACTATTCCTGCAAATTCAAGAATAGCCTAATGCTAGGGAGGCGCTGCAAGAGGAATAGCTCATTCCTAAGAAACAATATTCCCAGACCCTATTTCCGAAAATCTCATTCTATTCCAAGTCCATTCCACAAACCAAATGTAGTGTAAGTTTCTGTGTGTTGGTGGCTGTTATGTGAAGTTTATGAGATTAAAGAATGAGAAAAGAAGTTTGAATTTGCAGTATGTAGGGGTGAGAGATGCAAGAACTTGGTTTTCCAGCTGGGAGTGCTGATCCTGGAGCTAATCACTGGGCAATCTGCAGAAGATGGGGGTGGCGATTTAGTGAAGTGGGTACAAGAATCTCGATTCAGAACATCAATATACAAAATGTTGGATCCTGATCTTGGAGATGAGTATGATTCCCAGGAGCTCAAAGGTCTTCTAACAGTGGCAAGATTGTGTATAAAATCTGCTAACAAGCCAGCAGTAAAGACATCCCAGATTTTATGGTACCTCCAAAACAAAATAAGGATCACCCAAGATGTTGTCCAATAGTGGTTCTTTATATGTAGTACATGGCTTTTTGGTTTGATCAAGAAACAAGCTGTTTGTTTACACATTTCACAGTTCCAATATAGAAGGATTTATAAAGGAAAAAGGGCAGAAACAGGTAGTTTACTGCTGAGCACATTGTACTCTCTGGGCTCCACCATGCATATCATCACCATCCTCTTCATATGCCTCCTGCTGGTGGGCCCGCTTTCGCCGCATCTCCTCCTCGATGTTAACATCGTGCAAGGTGGTCTCCTCGCATTCGTCGATTTCCATGTCCGAGTACTGTGACTTTTGCCTTGGTGGCAGGATGGCCTCCAGTGCCTTAACCTGTTCTGGGCTGAGGGAGTCTGGGAAGTCCACAATGAAATGAATATACAGTTTTCCTTTCATGAATGGCCTCTGGTATGCTGGCATTCCTTCATCATTGATTGCTTTGAACTGATCTGAAAACAGTGAGTGAATATATCAAAGTTAGTTAGTTAGTGTTGAGTGGAGGCTGATAAAAAGCTAAGTCCAGCAATTGGTTACTAAAGAATTGTTGGGCCGAGACTGATAACGGGCCAAATCCAACATCTTGTCTATCGAAAACGTGTGACAGTATAAAGAAATAAAATTGCGCCTTCGTTACGAACTATAGCTTTTTGATGTAGTGGTATGCTGTATAGAGTTTTTGATAAGTACCAGGTTTGACAACTTCTCCTGGATTTGATTTAATCAGGAGTTGTCTTCCATCCAAGTGTGTGAGTATGAACTGGAAGCCACACAACGCCTCAGTGAGTGTCAGCGTGTGATCCACAAACAGATCGTCGCCCTTTCTCTTGAACTTAGGATGTTCTTTCTGCTGAAGAACAAACACTATATCTCCGGTTATCATATCAGGCTGCAACAACACCACACAGAACAAGTTTCCAAGTTAATTCATCGGCCCCTGAGAATGCATCGAGAAACTTTGAATAAACAGAGTCCTAAAAAACATCATCTTACAGCTTCATCTGCCTCTCCAGGGAATGTAATCTTCTGTCCATTTTGCATCCCCTTTTCGACATGAACTTCAAGAACCTTCTTTTCTGGGACAACCTTGTCGCCTTTGCACTGAGGGCATCGGTCTTTGTCACTGATGGTTTCTCCTGTCCCCTTGCATTCATTGCAAGGCTGCTGCATTTGCTGGATCATAGAGGGGCCAAGCTGTCTTATAGTGACCTTCATCCCAGATCCTTGACACCCTCCACACTTCATTGAAGATCCAGATTTTGACCCTTTTCTGTATTATTAACCAAGTTAGTACTGTTCTAGACACCTTTTTTTTTTTTTTTTTTTTTTTTTAACGATAAAGGATCTCACACCTATACCGCTTACCCATTGCACTTGGAACAAATTACATTGCGCGAGAGAGATAGCTTCTTGGTTGTTCCGCTGTACATTTCCTCCAAAGAGACCTTCAATGGATGTATCACATCTTCTCCTCTCCTTTGCCTCCGGCCTCTGCCCCCACTGCCACCTGATTAACAAAAGCATTACTCCATTATAAGTCTTTATGTTTCAAACCTAAATGATTCAATGCTCTAATACCAAATTAAATAACATGTTATTCTTGAGTATTTATAATAGAGCATTACTCCCTCCATTGTAAGTCTTTATATATCATAAGTAAATAATTCATTGCACTGATACCAAACTGAATAGCGTGTTCTATAATGCTTAGTAGAAGCATTATTGCATTTTAAGTCATTGCTCTAATACCACATTAGATAATGTGTTCAGGAGTACTTAGCAGAAAGATTACTCGAGTATAGATCTTTCATTGCTCTATTCTGAAATGCTTAGTAGAAGCATTACTCTTGTAAGTCTTTCATTACTCTAATACCAAATTGAATAACGTGTCTTGGAATGCTTAGTAAAAACATTACTCTATTATAAATTTTCCATTGCTCTAATATCAAAATGAATAACGTGTAGGAGTGCTTAGAAGAAGCATTACTCCATTATAAGTCTTTCATTGCTTTTATACCAAATTGAATAACGTGATTTTAAAGTGCTTAGCAGAGTTTCTATTGCTCTATACCAAATTGAATAACGTGTTCTAGAGCGCTTAGCAAAAGCATTACTCCATTATAAGTATTTCATTGCTCTAACACCAAATTATATCACGTTTTCATAGCTCTAATACCAAATTATATAACGTTTTTTTAAAGTGGTTAGCAGAAACATTACTCCATTATAAGTTTTTCATTCCTCTAATATCAAATTATGTTTACCTCCGAATGGATTTCCACCACCGAAGAAGGATTGGAAGATATCAAAGGGATCATGCGTGCCAGCACCACCACCCATTCCTTCTTTCAGTGCATCTTCACCATACTCATCATAGATCTCTCTCTTCTCTGGATCACTCAATACTTCATAAGCTTGAGCTAGCTCCTTAAACTGTATAAATATCACAATACATCCAACACTCATTTTAACAACACTGTAATTTCACAATGTACTACATAAACATTCATTTCTTCATAAGTCATCAGTTCGAGAAAAATTTATTGGCCTTGATTGAAACTGATCAATATTTATGAACCATCTAGATTAATTTAACTTAATTATTTGCCAATTAAAGTCATAAAATGAGATTTACTGACTGCCATTTCCTAATCACTCAAAAAAAAAAAAAAAAAAAGATGGGTTATGGGTAAGTACCTTTTCAGGATCGCCGCCCTTGTCGGGGTGGTTCTTGATGGCGGCTTTCCGGTAAGCCTTCTTGATCTCATCCACACCGGCATTCTTGGAAACGCCCAATATATCATAGTACCTTGTGTTGTCGCTCTTTTTGGCTCCTCTCCCAAACATCTCTCTTTCCTCTTCTGCAAAATATTTTCCAGAAATTTCTTAGACGAGTCACTCCCATGATGTTGCAGTTGATGGAAGGTGGTTTTATAGCGAAAATGGACGGTTCAGATTTCATCTTTCACCTTTTGATGTCGGAAGCCGTTGAAGAATCCAGAATTCTCTGGGAAGTACTCCGCATTAAGAATTTACTGACCGTAGGATGGGTGTGACAGACTGACGGATGGACGAGATTCGACTCCAGAGGTTTCTACAATGCGCGCGAGCGATTTTCGGTTTATTTTCCTTTTTTCTTTTTTAAATTATTATTATTATTTTACGAATTTTAAAATATGAGCCTCGAATTTTCACATAATCATGGGTAATTCCACGATACTACAAATACTAATATTTTTGCCGCCTAACTTCCTTTTTTCCTGTCAAAGGCCTTGTGGTCAAGTGTCATAGTTGTGACCCTCTCAAGTGAGAGTGTTGATTCATTGTACTTCAGTAGGTTGAGAAAAAAACTTTCTTTTTTCTTCGAAAGTGAAAGATAAAAATTTTAAAAAAAGTAATGATGTGATGGTTAATGGCTTTCAATCAGAGTTATCCATCACAATAGTCACATCCATGTGGTAAAATTAATTGCTAAAGTATTATACTCAATTAGAAAAAATTAATGACAACTTTACTTGACTGCAAATCCATCATTGCCTAATGCGAGATAACAAAAATTTCATATGTGATGAGGAAGGATAATAAATGTGTCGATGCCCTTGCTAATCTAGGGGGTGCTTGGGATACATCCGTGATGAATCAATCTCCAAAGGAAGTAAGAATTCTTTTGTTGTTCAATATAGTTAGATTAGAATTAGAATATAATCTTACATCGTGTTTGGTTCATGGAATAGGTCTTTTTTTTTTTTTTCCTGGGAATAGCATTCCCGGGAATGAGCTATTAGCTATTCCCAAGTATTTGGGAATAGATTTTATACTTTAATACCAAAACTACCTTTTTGTATTATACATAAATTCATTGAAGTATATGCATAAATTCATTAATAATAATAATAATAATAATAATAATAATAATAAAATTATTGAGTTTATAATATAACTCTATATTTAATTATTATGTAAATTATATATTAATAATTTGTAATACCTAATACTAAAATTGTTAATAAGTATAGTTATCATTCTATGCTGTTTTTTCTTTTGCAGGAATGGTATTATAAAATCAAACTGTTTGGAAACATTACTTGGGAGTCATGGAGTAGGCACTTCACAGTCTGTTGGTTGACTGCGGAATGTTGATATTCCCGGGACAAATAACAACGAATCAATCGAAGACAAAAACAGGCTCCATTGGTGAATAACATATACCTCCACATCTTCGAGCACAGATTCTAAGGTTGCTCCTCGGTTGTTCTTGACTTCATAAAGACGAATTAATCGTACTTTTATTGCCCATGCAGTATTGTAGGCGTTTATCTTTTTAAGTGCAACAAATATTGCCCAAAAACAAGCTTTTATTGCCCATGCAGTATTAGGATAAGTTCTTAAAATTGGAATAAATATTTACAAAATTATATGGAATAAACCTTAGAATAAACCTTAAAATATGGAATAAATATTTACAAAATTATATTCAGATGCATTATATATATATATATATATATATATATATATATATATATATATATATATATATATATATATT
>NC_044929.1:17750429-17788515 GCF_003576645.1 Ipomoea triloba | reverse complement strand
TTTGTAAATATACTATTTACCATCTAAATATAATTTTGTAAATCTTTAGATCTAATTTCTAATAATGGCCACGGGATATTAAAATTATTTAATATCCTAATTTTATTGATTATATTGGATGCATTTTATTGCCTTTTTAAAATCAACTCATTTCTAATTAACAGCTCATTTGTGCGAATAATAATAGGAAATTGTATGTTGCCAATTATATTTAAGGAAACATATTCGTAATTGGAGTGATTTTGCATCGATAAAATGGAATCAGTATTCATGACTATAATGGCTCCCAATAAAAGGGTGAGTAAAAAAAGGTATTAAGTGCCATTAATGTGGACTAATAACTTATGTTAATAATAATTTGTTATCTTTTCTTCTCCTAAATTATTATAAATTGTTATCTTGTTATGACAAAAGAATGAATTTGAGGCTACATCACATGTGGTCCGCTGGTCCAGTTAACACTCAAATTATTGTACCACTTTGAATTAATTTTTAATTTAATTTGGTCAATCAATTATGTGAATCATTGACTATACAACCGTAATCTAATTTAGTCATTTATTTACTTTCCGTTATTTTCAAGGTTATTATTAAACCTCTTGTTTACTTATTCAAGTTAAAAAAATATAAAATTGAAACTACTATACATGTTTGACTGAGCATCCCATAAAATTAATAAGACGTATGAATTACAATATATGCTTTATCTCAACTAAAAATTTAAATTTGAATTACAATATATGCTTTATCTCAACTAAAAATTTAAATTGGAATTACAATATATGCTTTATCTCAACTAAAAATTTAAATTGATATTACAATATATGCTTTATCTCAACTAAAAATTTAAATTGATAATTAAATATATGCTTTATCTCAACTAAAAATTTAAATTGATAATTAAACAGCACATTTATAATTTTATATTATATGCTCAAGGAGCTCCACCTATAGATTAAAATCACTTCATTGGTATTGAAATAGTGAGTCGTCCATAAACTCATCACTTCATTGGTATTGAAATAGTGAGTCGTCCATAAACTCAATAATAAATTGGTATTGAAATAGTGAGTCGTCCATAAACTCAATAATAAAATTCCACTACCTGTTTGACTGAACCACAATGAGCTAGGGAGTCTTAAATTGGCAAAAATTGGTTGCCCATTAAAATTCATTCGATTAAAAATATATATAAAAAGTATTTATTTTCTCCTATATATATATGCAATAAGTTTCTATGTTGTTGAAGTATCTGAACTTTGATTTGCACGGGATCATTCAGCACTGTCCGCCATTGCAGAGCCGGCATCCTTTGTCTTGGCCGGAGTCTCTTATTTTCCATCGCCGGCATCATCCTCGCCCCAACAACTAAAGGTGAACGATTTCCACATCACGCGCCTACATCCATGGAAATTCTTGAATCTTTCACGGTGGACTCTGTTAGCTCCGTGAATTGCTCTCAGAATTCATCACAGGGAATACGAATAAGCAATAGTTTATATAGAAAATAAGGAAGAGAGAGAGATAGGTAAAAAGGGTAAGAAATTAAGATGGGTGGAGATGGGGGAGTAGTTTAGGAAATTTGGCTGATTAGTAGGAGAAAAAAAAAGGAAAAACATAATTACGCTACTGTTATAATTTATTACCATAAAATTAATATATTAATAAGTTATAATTTCCTAGGCTACTGTTAGCCAAAATCCTCCAGGCTAAGATTAGGAAATATTCAATACGGCTATAAGAAATGTAAAATAATATTAATTCTATTTATACTATTACATATATTACAAATATATCACCAAATATATGACACCAATTATATCACACCAATTATATCATCAATTATTCAATCACCAATTAATATTACCATATTATATTACCTATTTAACATTTTAATTTAACATCTAACCATAATAGTATTATAGGTGAATATATATGTATATATATATGGATAATTAATAAATCCAATTATTCAATCATCAACATTTAACCATAATAGGCACGCACGTATGGATAATTAATAAATTAATAATTAATAAATAAATAAAATAAATGATTTTACCAAAATGACACTAACTTTGGGCGGGAAAGTTTGGAAGGAGGATAATGTTTTTATATATAGTATAGATATAGATTATTATTATTATTATTATTATTATTATTATTATTATTATTATTATTATTATTATATACACATATCTTTGTTTATATTCATAGGAACATATGGTAGATTAGGGTTTTTAGAATTTCATTTATTTACAGCTTCTATATTTTCATATATAATTTATATTTTTTTTCATATATAATACTAATAATAATAATAATACATTTTTTGTATAGTGGTATTTATGTCATTTAAACACATTCCATTTCTATTACTTGAACCAACCAAACACTAAAATTACATTCCTAAAGTCTATTTATTCAGCGAACCAAACAATATAATACAATTCCTATTGTATTCCTAGTCTATTCCAATCCTTATGGAATACTATTACCATTCCCTTACAATTCATTACATGAACCAAACATGTTGTTAGGTCTTCTAAGGGCCTTCTAGCGCACCCACAAAAATGTCAACTCAATTAATTTGTATGTTGATCTTTTTTTTTTTTTTTTTTAGCTTAATAAAATTTATTGGGATAACACTTCTAATCTATATTGTCTATAATAATAGTGGACCATCCATGTGACACCCCGAAATTTATTCACCATTTTTGTTACAAAATGATTTTTAGCCAAAAATGTTTCTAACTATTCATTTTTCAGAAAATTTCAACTCGGCGCAGTCCGAAAGATTTATTCGGTAAACATACTTCCCGAACTCCGTTTTACTTGAAATTTTTATTTTAGAACCCCAACCTATAGTACTTGATATCCTTAAAAATTTTTGGTCATTTGGATATTTGAGTAAACACAGAAAATTACGTTTTGCTCTTGGCAGTGTGCTGTCCAGAATTTTTCTCTCTGGACTAGTTTTGGAAAGAAATTCAAAAACCATACTTCTACTCCTTAGATTTCTATGAAATTTTATATGTAGTTTCTAGACTAGCTTAACTACATATTTGAAGAAAATGGTATCAAAATACCTTACCAAATACTCCAAATAATATTTTTAATCCTGATCCAGTGTTCTGCCAATTTCTTTCTGCCAGCACATGTATTCTTCAATTTGATACCAATTATTTGACTGATATCATCTATGTTTTAATTTTATTTTGTCTCTTCTAGAACCTAGGCAGCCACCCTATTGTCCCTAAATTATTTTCTACCATAACTATATCTGATTTAATCCCAAACTGGCAAGGAAGTCTTACTCTACAAGACACACCATGGAATTGTGACAAGTGTCACATTATTTACCATATGGTAATTTTTAATTAATTAACTAGGATGGATTATGGAATAAGTCTTGCAAGGAAGATTATAGGATAAGTCTTGATATAAACTTACTCTCCAAGCTTCTTCATCCTTATCTTACAAGTTGCTATAAATAGAGCTTTGATCTTCCATTTTCCCATTCATTCCCATTATGGCCAAAATTTTGGAGAGGAAAGAGAGAGAAAGATTTCATCTTCATTTTTGTGTTCAAGAAGCTCCATAGCCATTGCCTTCACAAGTTCTTCCATACTAGGTAACACTTTGATTTTATTCGGTTAAGAAGAGTAGAATCCTTTCCTAGAACTTGATGTTAAGCTAAGAATTCTTGAAAATATTGTTATTATGGTGGAAATTACTTAGGATCTTCGGTGGAAATTTGGAGGAAAGGGTCACAACAATTTCTACGGTTTTAAAAGCTACTTGAGAGGTAAGAAATTCCTTAAGTTGGTCTTGTCACTTAAGATTTGATGATTGATAGTTGAAATAGGGATTTATGAGCTTTGTGTTGAAAAATATGGATATACTTACATATGTGTACTCATAATAATTATGGAGATGATAGTAGAGGTGTTCGCCACTGCGTTGTTCACACTGTCCAGGACTGGCCGTGTGTGCGGACGCAGGGCCGGACGCGCGTCCACCGTGCGTCCGGGCTGGGCGAAGAGTGGCAGAATCGGTGGACGCGGTACTGGACGAGCGTCCACTGGGCGTCCAATCGGTGGACGCGGTACTGGACGAGCGTCCACTGGGCGTCCGATGGGTGGACGCGGTACTGGACGAGCGTCCACTGGGCGTCCGATGGTGCGGATGTGTAAGCTTTGAGCGTCCACTGGGCGTCCGATGGTGCGGATGTGTAAGCTTTGATTATTGTTATTGATGTTTAGATGAGGGGGTTGTAATGATCCTAAGAGATTATCGTGAATATGAAGGTTATAGACATAAGCTATGACAGATTAAATGGTGATTATGATAATGAAGGTTATAGACATAAGCTATGACAGATTAAATGGTGATTATGATAATGAAGACATAAGCTATGACAGATTAAATGGTGATTATGATAATGAAGGTTATAGACATAAGCTATGCCAGATTAAATGGTGATTATGATAATGAAGGTTAGGGATATGAATATGATGATCTAATGGTGTAAGCCTTGATTATTGGATATGAATATGATGATCTAATGGTGTAAGCCTTGATTATTGTTATTGATGTTTAGATTCTAATGGTGTAAGCCTTGATTATTGTTATTGATGTTTAGATGATAGGGTTGTAATGAACCTAAGAGGTTATTGATGTTTAGATGATAGGGTTGTAATGAACCTAAGAGGTTATTATGAGAATGATGATGATGATGTTATAGCATGTTGATACATGGGTTATGAACGGGTGATGAAGTTAGGATGGTTGTTACTGATGATTGTAATGATGATAGATAGTAATTAAAGCTTAATTAAGGATTACTTGATGATGATGTAAATATTTGTTAGCGATGAACTAATTATTGGTTATGATGTGGTTAATAATGGGGATAGATTGACATTAAAGATGGATTAACAGTGGAGTTCAGGAGGTAATTAAGCTTTAATTATAGTGATTAAGGACTGATGATAGTTATTAAGGTTGAATGACTGGATGAATAGATTAAATGGTGTTTATTTTGAGAGATTGAAATTATCTCTTTGGTAATTATTATGAGATATTGGAATTATTCCTTTGGAATTTACTTTGAGAGTTGGAAATCTCTCTATTGGTGAATAAGTTATGGTTTAAAGGAATTTTGAGTAGTGATGATATTGTGATATATATTGAGGAAATTGTTATATGGAAAAGTTAAGATAAGGATAATATTGTGATATATATTGAGGAAATTGTTATATGGAAATATTGAGATAAAGATTGTATATGGTGAATCTTGAGGAAATAGTTGTTGAACGGTTTTGGATTAGGGTTAGGCAATGACTTTACCTCTTAGAAATTTATACATACTTGGGTGTGCGATTTCCTCAAGTTATATTTCTAATGGTGTTGATGATGTTGGAAGTTGTTGATGACGATGATGACAAGAATAACCATCTATTATTAGTTAATGGTGGAAACCATGATCATGGATTACCAATGAGGATTGGATTGTAATAGGGACTAAAATTCATGATAAGGAACAAGGTTAAGGATGTTGATATTAATGGTGCTATGAATCGATTGATTCATAAATGGTTGACTATGGGTTCGTACTATTATAATAGTTGTATTGAGAATGGATATATGTAGTGTTAGTAAAATATATAAGTGTATACCTAGGTGGATGGATTTCAAGTATGAGACGTGAAGTATATCCAAAATGTTTAGTGAAGTATATCCAAAATGTTTATAAAAACTTACGTTGAAGAACGTATGCTGTTTTGGTTGCCAAAACCTTATTTTTGAGGAAAACACCACTTTTAATGTGTGTACCTTACGTGAGAAAGATGAGAAAATGATGTTTAAAAAGCTTGCGGGTACTGAAAGTATTTTAAAAATCACTCATGAGCTAATGAGGTAAACAATTTCAAGTATTGGGCTCGAATAAGAAATACGCCCAAAAGAAATGATTTGAGAAAGAAAAACTGAAGGAAGGATCATGTTTTCAAAACCTTAGTTTCTAAAGTAAGTTGAGGAGGACCTTGATTGACCCACGGGTGGCTTTAAGTGCCATTGCCCAGTGGTCGTTGTGTTATATTGTATGATCATTCATACTGCAGGGCGAAGTCTATTCGTCGTTATGTTATATTGTATGACTAGTTCATACTGCAGGGCGAAGTCTATTCGCCTGGTACTATATAACTCGTAGGATGAGGTATTCCTATGGGGGTGTGCACACTTAAAGTATAGTTACTCCAGAAGTCCGGGTAGGTGTCGTTTTAACGGACCTGGCTAGGCCAGCTAGGAATCATTTTAACGAACCTTACGTCCAGGGGATCAGTGTTAGACCGGGTGATGACCACTAACCCCGAGTTCGATGATCCAAGTGGTCAGAGAGGGAGTTATGAGAATGCTCCAAAGGCCTCACGCTTGCTAATATGAAACTAAGGAAGTATTAAAGATGAGAAAAGAGTTACTCTGTAACGACCTTGAGAAAGAAATGATTTTGTCTTAAGAGACATGTTTTAAAAACCTTTGTTGAATCTTGGGTGACCATGGATTCTCTTACTTAGCCGTCGTGCTAGCTACACTTCAATATGTTTTTCTTTTAACAGATGTTGTCTAGCGTGAGCTCTGAATAGGATGGAAGTTGAGGTTGAGGTCTACTCTATCCTAGAACAGACACCCTGGAAGAATTATTCCCATATGTATTAAGTTGGAATATTGATGTGGTTATTTGATGTTGTAAGTTTAGCCTTAGCGTTTGGGTATAGGAGAGATACCTAAGCGTGGTGGTAATACCCAGTTTTCTGCTGGTTAGATGCTTCCGCAATGTATTATTAGGAATTTTGTAATAAATCCTAGATGTGAAAATTGGGGTGTTACAATCCAGTACCCTAGCTAAAAACCTAATTGTTAGAAAATAAACCATATTCATGCATGTATTATATATGAAATCACAATAGAGCTAATGATAACGGGTGCAATTACGAAACAAGTGTATCTCTAATCATAGTTGCGTCTTAAATTGTATGTTGTTGTATCATTGCAATAGAGAGATTACTTCTCACTTAGTATTTGAGAAAATAGATGGTGTACAAAACATCACCTGAGGAATGAGCAAACTAATAACACATGCATATGCTTTCAAAAAAATAAAATAATAACACATGCATATAGTTTATATGTTGAGGGATGAAGAGCATTAGTGTGAATTTACATCTCCTTCCTTCTATATAAACACACTGTAACGTACTGTATTAGCTAAGCATTTTTCCTCCTCATTCTGTAAACTCCTTCATCAAATACAATACAGCATAACTCTATTTTTCTCTTGTTGTACATTCCGTCATGGTATCAGAGCTCGCCGGTGAGGGAGCTATGTCGCCGCAGCTTCCGAAATCGGCGAGTCACGCTGAGCTGCAAGTTCGTCTTCGACGACAGATCCGTAGAGGATCTTCACTCTGCAGAGGAGTATTTCCGGCGAAAACAATCGCCTTGTTCAATCCGAGCACAATGTTTATCCCGTTAAGCCTAGACGGTAGCTCACGGAGCAGATCCATAGAGATTTCGAGCAGAGTGCTTGTTAATCCTCTGTTTGTCGTCATCAATCGTAGCTCACGGAGCAGATCCGTGAGATCGAGCGCAGAGTGTTCGTCAGTTCTCTGTTTACAATTTTCATCCGGAGCAAATCCGCGAAAATCTCGAGCGTAAAGCTTGTAGTAGTTGTATCGTCGCCGCAGTGGCGAACGAGGAAGAAGAAGTAGTTGATAACTCTGATTCGTGACTTTGCGTCTGAAAAATCGCAAGGAGAGCGAAGAATTTCGAATCTGAAGAACCGAATTGGAGAGTTTCGATCCAGCGAGAGTCGGAGCGCAGTGCTCCTTAATCTTCCGTGCGTCGTTATTTTAGTCAATGTGACGGCGTCGCTATATGGAGAAGTTAGTATTCATTTGTTTCAAATTGATAAGATGCCTTTGCTGGGCGACCAGATCTTTCGAAGCCGAAGATTTATGCGCCGTCCGCCTAGCCTACAAGGGGCGGCTCGCTTCCTCAGGCACGCCAGCAGCCGGAGGATTAATCGAGAGCCGTCTATGAGGGTGCGGGAGGCGGCGGCCGAGCAAATCAAGGAGAGGCAGAGCGATTGGGCCTAATCCAAACCTATTGTGCTTCTCGATCTCTTCTGGAATTTAGTTTTCGTCGTCGTCTTGATATTCGTGCTAGTGATAAGCTGTGATGAGTCCCCTATGATGCTGCTCTGTATTGTCAGGTATGATTTCCAGTGTGTGCTCCACATAGCTTGTGTTTGCCTGGTGTATAGACGGCGAAACCAGTTGCCAAGTTTGTTTGAAAAACTGAATTCCCGCCGTAGCTCCAGCGGTAATTGGAGCGGTGAGAATTGGAGTTTGTTTGATCATGTCACTTGCAACATATCAACTTCAGTGGATGATGTGAACATTCCTGGTGCTCTTGCTCTAGATGTGATTGAGCAGGCTGAAGTGGAAGTTAAAAGACTTGATCAGTTGAAAGCTAGCAAGATGAAGGAGATTATTTTTAAAAAGCAGACTGAGCTCGAAGAAATTTTTTCCCTTGCTCACATTGAGATTGATACCGACGCTGCTAGAGAAAAAATCCTGTCACTAATTGACTCTTGAAATGTTGAGCCCACAGAGTTACTGGCTGACTTGGATAATCAGATACTGAAAGCAAAAGAAGAGTCTTTGAGCAGAAAAGACATATTGGATAAAGTTGAGAAGTGGATTTCTGTTGTTTTCCACTTTGCTGCTATTTTGAAGAAATGTTTACTGGTATCACTAACTTTCCTGTTGTGGATCCTTGCTATTTTCTTTGGTTCACTATTCAGCTCTAGTGGAACACAAACCTTCCTTGGTCAATATGGAGCTCATGGAAAAGAGTTTTTAAGTGATAGCAAATTGAAGGATTTGAATCTAATGGGAATAGAGTGAAGTACTGGATTACTATCAATGTGCCAAACTTGATTCAAATTGCTGTGATATGATTCAGTTTCAAATTCCCCCTCCTAAGACTAATATTGCTTTAAATGAGAAATTGTTCTGCATGGGAAGATGGTGCAGTGACAAGTTGGGTCTCACTTTCACTCTAAGCTAGGCATACAAACTTGCATGCTCTAGCTTACCGCGGGGTGTTGAGGGATGAAGGGCATTAGTGTGAATTTACATCTCCTTCCTTCTATATAAACACACTGTAACGTACTGTATTAGCTAAGCATTTTTCCTCTTCATTCTGTAAACTCCTTCATCAAATACAATACACCATAACTCTATTTTCCTCTTGTTGTACATTCCGTCATTATATGCCATCAATATAAGTTTCGTAACAAAAACTATTATTTCCATTACAAATTGCAACACAAGGGACATAATTGGCTTATTAAACTTGCACAACAATTTATACGACCCTTGAGAAAAATGTTACAATAATGAATTGTTTGGGTGGTAGTAGATATCAAAACCAAAATGAGACATCACAAAAAAAAATAGCATACAATTAGAAAAAAAAAAAAAAGACATCACATGAGTTTTTTTGAAAAATATTGTCATGAAATGTTAATATTTTGCCTAAGTAGGAACCATAAATAACCTTCCAAAAGGTAATCATTCTGTGAGGAACAATACTACGTAATGCCAAAGATCTTGTGGTCTAGTGGCACCCGGTGTCCCGGTTTACACTCCCACAGGGATGATGGGAATGGGTTCGAGCCTCAGTGGAGGTAACTGTTGACTCTTTGAGTTACATTGTAACAGAGATCATTTAGACGAATGAGAAATCACTACTACAAATAAGAATTTTAACGTCAATTTTTGACACTTTTAACGTTGATTTTCTTCCAATGCCGTTATCTAATCGACTTCGTATAGTATCTACGACATCGGTTAATATCTACTAACCGGCGTCGTATCTATTTTATAAAAAAATAATTATAAATAGGGTACGGCGTTGGTTAATATCTACTAACGAACGTCGTATCTATCTTATTAAAAATTTAAAAATAGGATACGACATCGGTTAATAGTCATATCTAATTTTATAAAAAAAAAATTAAAAATGGGATACAACGTCGGTTAACAATCATATCTAATTATATATATATATATATATATATATATATATATATATATATATATATATATATATATATATAAAGGATGGCTAATCGTACGCAGCAGGCTCGAAGACCCCTGGTTCTAGAAGGCACATGAGTCCGAACGCTATGTTGAATGTGCGACTGACACTACACTACGTAGGTACCTGTGCAGGTGAGGCGTCGGTCGGTCCTAGAAACGGCGGCAGCAGCGCGAGGAGTTAACGACCGGACGAATGTTGCGATGACGGAGGTTGTCGCGGTGGCAGAGGGCGGCATGCGGTAGTAATGGTGTGCAGTGGGCGCCGATGGACGAATACGGCTGTGGAGATATGATGCGGCTGTGCGGCTGTGGAATGAAGAAGAAGGTTATGAATTACGGCTGTGGAGATCTGATGCGTATGTACTGGTGTAATTTTATGAACGACCTACGATGTCGGTTATATTAATAACCGACGTCGTAGGTAGTTTAACTATTTTTATTTTTAGTTTTTGAAACTAATACGACGTCGATTCGCATGTGTGTGTGTGTGTATATATATATATATATATATATATATATATATATATATATATATATATATATATATATATATATATTGAATACAACGTCGGTTCGCTTTCAAATCGACGTCGTATTATATTGTAAAAGAATAATAAATAAATATACGATGTTGGTTGCAGCCGAACCGAAGTCGTATCTATTATAATTTTTTTAATATATAATACGATGTCGGTTCGATGACAAACCGACGTCGTATTATATTTTTTAACAAAATAATAAATATACGACATCAGTTCTCTGTAGAACCGACATTGTATATAATCTAGATTTTTTTAAAATTATATACGACGTCGGTTTGACAGCGAACCGACGTTGTATTCTCAAAAAAATAATAAATATACGACGTCAGTTTGCTGTTGAACCGACGTCGTATACTTTTCGTACTTTTTTAAAATTTTATAATGCTGGTTGTTTATGACAACCGACCTTGTAACGCTTTTTAAAAAATATTTAATTAATTGACGTCGTTTATATAAAAAATCGACTTTAAAAGTCCGACGTTATAGATGATTTCTGCAGTAGTGAACATCATATTGTGGCTAGTATTAGTTAGTTAAGTTGCATTATCCTAGCTAAGGGTTACTTTTGCATAATAATTGATACCGTTCATGAAAAATATTACAATAATAAATTGTTTGGGTAGGTAAAGATCCATTCAACTAGTCCACCAAATGAATGAAAACACCTTGTCAACTATCATTTAGACGATTGATATATCAGTTAATGAAAAGCATCATATTGTGGCAAGTATTAGTTAGTTATGTTACATTATCCTAGCTAAGGATTACTTTGCAAACACATTATTGAGAGAGAGGATTTGAGCAAGATATATTAGTATCATCATAATACTACTTGAAAACTCTAAAACATTTTAATTGAAATATCATAAATTGCAAGTTATGTATTATTGTAACCCCTCACTAATTCCAATAAGCTGCGATCATGCGTGCCGGTCACGAACCGTAAAATTTTTAGGAACTTGTGTTCGGACCCGTTTGTCCTAGGAAATGGATTATTAGGCACTATATTATTATTCTTGAGTTTCCTATTTAATTAAGTTGGTCCATAGCAGCGAAAATTTATTGTGATCGTAGCATCGCTAAATTTCGCGGTGTACCGAACCTAGCCCAATTTTGAGGTCTAGACTGAAATAAATTTGTGGTTTCAAAAATTATTGGATTTAGATTATTTTCTACCGAGAATTCATCTGTTTTAACCCTTACCAGTCCAAAAGAAGATATTTTCCCTTACCCACCACAAGGTTGTGACAAGTGTCACATTAATGACCATGTGGTAATATATGAGTTGGATAAGTCTTCCAAATGGATAAGCATCCCTATATTTTTTTATTATTATTAATATTATTATTATATATATATGTATGGATAATCATCCTACATATTATTATTATTATTATTATTATTATTATTATTATTATTATTATTATTATTATTATTATTATTATTATATATATAAGTCACGTATATATATATATGTATGGGATAAGAATGAATCCCATTTCTTTCATTCTTATTCCCATTTCATTTCTTCATTTCCCTTCTTCACGACAGTTCCGTGAGAGAGAGAGAGAGAGAGAGAGAGAGAGAGAGAGAGAGAGAGAGAGAAGCAAGTTCCAAGCTTGGATCGCAATTTGTTCGGTAAAACTTTAATTTTATTCGGTAGAAAGCTTTGTAATCCTTCCTAGGTTATGAATCTAGGTTTAATTTCTTGATATTTGATGTTTTGGTGTTGATTTGGACCTAGGGTTTTAAGGTGAAAGTTGGGGAAAGATCCAAGAATTTCTTCCTAAAGCGTTAGTAAACCTTTTCAAGGTAAGGAATCCCTTTATTTGGTTGAGGTTATTTGAAACTAGGTAATTGATAGCTAGCTTATGAATTGTTGTTGATTGGTGTACATGAAACGTATGTGTTATGTGCAATAGGGAAATTATGTATTTATGTATAAATATATATATATATATATATATATATATATGGTGTATGTGTGTGTGATGTAATATATATATATGTGTATAGTGTATGTGTGTGTGTGACGTGAAACATATATATATATTATGTGTGTGGTGTGATATATATATATAATTACTATAAGAATTGGATTTACCTGAATCTATACATTGTGGAATCTATGTATGCGTATGTGTATATATATAATTGGTGGTAGTAATTGTTTGTATATTTATGTACGTAATATGTTCATTCACGGCTAGCATTGTATGTTTTATGTACGTGGGTGTGTGTGTGCCGTGTTATGTATATATATATATTGTGTGTGTGTAGCATGATATATATATATCTTGTGTAAGTGTGTGTGTGTTAAATATATGTTTGTAGGTAATAATGCATATTATATTTATATATATATTGTATGTGTGACATAACATATATATGTGTATATAAGTAATATATACATATTATATATGGTGTGAGTATTATGTATATATATATATGGTATGTGTACTTTATGTGAGTATGCATAAATGTGGAAAATGTTATGTTGAATGCATATATGTTAGGAACATAATGTGTTAGGTTTTGATGATACCAAAATGTATTTTAGAATCTCCTAAAGTCTCGAAAGATAGGAATCAATGTAAGTTCGACAAGTAAACTAAGAGCGAAAATACAACCGGGTAACTTGAGCTCAACTCGGAAAATATTTAAGCTTGAGGTAAACTTGTGTGAACATCTTAGAATGTCTCGTGTTGTAATCTTATAGATAGATCAGAAGAAGGCACGGGACAACACTGGAGGAATAAGGGTCTGCGAGACATCAACTNGAGAGAGAGAGAGAGAGAGAGAGAGAGAGAGAGAGAGAGAGAGAGAAGCAAGTTCCAAGCTTGGATCGCAATTTGTTCGGTAAAACTTTAATTTTATTCGGTAGAAAGCTTTGTAATCCTTCCTAGGTTATGAATCTAGGTTTAATTTCTTGATATTTGATGTTTTGGTGTTGATTTGGACCTAGGGTTTTAAGGTGAAAGTTGGGGAAAGATCCAAGAATTTCTTCCTAAAGCGTTAGTAAACCTTTTCAAGGTAAGGAATCCCTTTATTTGGTTGAGGTTATTTGAAACTAGGTAATTGATAGCTAGCTTATGAATTGTTGTTGATTGGTGTACATGAAACGTATGTGTTATGTGCAATAGGGAAATTATGTATTTATGTATAAATATATATATATATATATATATATATATATGGTGTATGTGTGTGTGATGTAATATATATATATGTGTATAGTGTATGTGTGTGTGTGACGTGAAACATATATATATATTATGTGTGTGGTGTGATATATATATATAATTACTATAAGAATTGGATTTACCTGAATCTATACATTGTGGAATCTATGTATGCGTATGTGTATATATATAATTGGTGGTAGTAATTGTTTGTATATTTATGTACGTAATATGTTCATTCACGGCTAGCATTGTATGTTTTATGTACGTGGGTGTGTGTGTGCCGTGTTATGTATATATATATATTGTGTGTGTGTAGCATGATATATATATATCTTGTGTAAGTGTGTGTGTGTTAAATATATGTTTGTAGGTAATAATGCATATTATATTTATATATATATTGTATGTGTGACATAACATATATATGTGTATATAAGTAATATATACATATTATATATGGTGTGAGTATTATGTATATATATATATGGTATGTGTACTTTATGTGAGTATGCATAAATGTGGAAAATGTTATGTTGAATGCATATATGTTAGGAACATAATGTGTTAGGTTTTGATGATACCAAAATGTATTTTAGAATCTCCTAAAGTCTCGAAAGATAGGAATCAATGTAAGTTCGACAAGTAAACTAAGAGCGAAAATACAACCGGGTAACTTGAGCTCAACTCGGAAAATATTTAAGCTTGAGGTAAACTTGTGTGAACATCTTAGAATGTCTCGTGTTGTAATCTTATAGATAGATCAGAAGAAGGCACGGGACAACACTGGAGGAATAAGGGTCTGCGAGACATCAACTAAGTCTCGAGACATAAGCATAGTTCGAGAGGTAGGACCTCTCGATACAACAACCCAGTTCGAGACATAAGCAGAGTTCGAAAGATAGATCTCTCGATACATGGGGATCAAGACATCAAACAATCGAGACATCAACTTTGGTCTCGATAAACTGACATTTCTCCAAAAGGCTGAATGACGGTCAGGAAGCATGAATAAAGTTTGGAGAAGAAGAATATCATGGAGATAAAATATTAAGGAGGTGCCAGAAGTGAATGCCACATCAGAATTCCACAACAAACGGATAGAAGGTGCACTAATCCAAAATCGGTCTTATTCCCTAGAACGAGGATCAATGGGAATTTAAAAAGAGTAACTTTTACCAAAAGTAGCAAGTGGAGCATGGACTCAAGAAAGTGGATTATGGAATATCCACTACCAAACAAAAGGTTCAAGTTACAAGACCACCACTCCATGAAAAATGCTGAAAAGATGCAAGACCCATACACAGCATGGGAGACAAATTTCAAACGGAATAATTTTCCCTCCAACGGAATTATTCCTTAACTCTCATATAAAAAGGACGTGAAGACACAAGTTAAAATGGGGAAGTTTTCGTCAGAGGAAGTAAGTTCATTCTGAAAATCTTAAGAGGTGTCTATTTCAAACGTTCAAGTGCCTGAGCTCAATCCGGAATATCATCCTGATATTCAAAATAGCGAGAGAACACATCTTAGTGTTTGAGAGAGTTACAAAGCTTAAACTGTTATACATCTAGAAGGTGACCAAAGCAGCTCTACATCGAAGTTGATTCAACGATAGCTTTTGGTCAGATTGGAGCTTGTTACACTCAACTGTGACAACCAAAGGTCCTTGCTTTGGATTAAGCAAGAAGAGNGTAAGGAATCCCTTTATTTGGTTGAGGTTATTTGAAACTAGGTAATTGATAGCTAGCTTATGAATTGTTGTTGATTGGTGTACATGAAACGTATGTGTTATGTGCAATAGGGAAATTATGTATTTATGTATAAATATATATATATATATATATATATATATATGGTGTATGTGTGTGTGATGTAATATATATATATGTGTATAGTGTATGTGTGTGTGTGACGTGAAACATATATATATATTATGTGTGTGGTGTGATATATATATATAATTACTATAAGAATTGGATTTACCTGAATCTATACATTGTGGAATCTATGTATGCGTATGTGTATATATATAATTGGTGGTAGTAATTGTTTGTATATTTATGTACGTAATATGTTCATTCACGGCTAGCATTGTATGTTTTATGTACGTGGGTGTGTGTGTGCCGTGTTATGTATATATATATATTGTGTGTGTGTAGCATGATATATATATATCTTGTGTAAGTGTGTGTGTGTTAAATATATGTTTGTAGGTAATAATGCATATTATATTTATATATATATTGTATGTGTGACATAACATATATATGTGTATATAAGTAATATATACATATTATATATGGTGTGAGTATTATGTATATATATATATGGTATGTGTACTTTATGTGAGTATGCATAAATGTGGAAAATGTTATGTTGAATGCATATATGTTAGGAACATAATGTGTTAGGTTTTGATGATACCAAAATGTATTTTAGAATCTCCTAAAGTCTCGAAAGATAGGAATCAATGTAAGTTCGACAAGTAAACTAAGAGCGAAAATACAACCGGGTAACTTGAGCTCAACTCGGAAAATATTTAAGCTTGAGGTAAACTTGTGTGAACATCTTAGAATGTCTCGTGTTGTAATCTTATAGATAGATCAGAAGAAGGCACGGGACAACACTGGAGGAATAAGGGTCTGCGAGACATCAACTAAGTCTCGAGACATAAGCATAGTTCGAGAGGTAGGACCTCTCGATACAACAACCCAGTTCGAGACATAAGCAGAGTTCGAAAGATAGATCTCTCGATACATGGGGATCAAGACATCAAACAATCGAGACATCAACTTTGGTCTCGATAAACTGACATTTCTCCAAAAGGCTGAATGACGGTCAGGAAGCATGAATAAAGTTTGGAGAAGAAGAATATCATGGAGATAAAATATTAAGGAGGTGCCAGAAGTGAATGCCACATCAGAATTCCACAACAAACGGATAGAAGGTGCACTAATCCAAAATCGGTCTTATTCCCTAGAACGAGGATCAATGGGAATTTAAAAAGAGTAACTTTTACCAAAAGTAGCAAGTGGAGCATGGACTCAAGAAAGTGGATTATGGAATATCCACTACCAAACAAAAGGTTCAAGTTACAAGACCACCACTCCATGAAAAATGCTGAAAAGATGCAAGACCCATACACAGCATGGGAGACAAATTTCAAACGGAATAATTTTCCCTCCAACGGAATTATTCCTTAACTCTCATATAAAAAGGACGTGAAGACACAAGTTAAAATGGGGAAGTTTTCGTCAGAGGAAGTAAGTTCATTCTGAAAATCTTAAGAGGTGTCTATTTCAAACGTTCAAGTGCCTGAGCTCAATCCGGAATATCATCCTGATATTCAAAATAGCGAGAGAACACATCTTAGTGTTTGAGAGAGTTACAAAGCTTAAACTGTTATACATCTAGAAGGTGACCAAAGCAGCTCTACATCGAAGTTGATTCAACGATAGCTTTTGGTCAGATTGGAGCTTGTTACACTCAACTGTGACAACCAAAGGTCCTTGCTTTGGAGTAAGCAAGAAGAGGCGGAGTAACCTGGCAGCTGTCTAGTGAAGATCCTGAGGCTTGAGGCGGGCTTGGGGATCAAAGCTCAAGTGCTCGAGAGGGGGAGGAACTGGAAGCGGGGAGAAAAACCTGAGGAGAGGCGGAGGAACCTGGGAGCTGTCTTGTGAAGATCCTGAGGGTTGAGGCGGGCTTGGTGATCAAAGCTCAAGTGCTCGAGAGGTGGAGTAACTGGAAGCGGGGAGAAAAACCTGAGGAGAGGCGGAGTAACCTGGGAGCTGTCTTGTGAAGATCCTGAGGGTTGAGGCGGGCTTGGTGATCAAAGCTCAAGTGCTCGATAGGTGGAGTAACAAGAAGCGGGGCGAAAAACCTGAGGCTTGAGGCGGGCTTCGTGATCAAAGCTCAAGTGCTCGACATTGTACTAAAAAGGGAAGTTTTAGTGCAATCCTTCCAGGGAGTTTCTGGAAGAAGAGTGGACGTAGGCGGGTTGGCCGAACCACTTAAAAATTTCTCTCGCATTTACTTTCTGTCTTTATCTCTCGATCTAACTATCGAACTGCACTGCATATAACGACACTTCTCGAACTAACTCAAACTCGTGCTAACTAAAAGGGGATAACTTTTCCGCTGCGCATAAAACTTTGTCTTCATCTTGTGAGGTATCGGACCTAAACATCCTAAGTCCAATACACACGAGAAGTCGAAAAAGATTTGCAAAATCTTATACAAGTCTATTCACCCCCCCCCCTCTAGACTTGTACCCCATCCCCTTGGGACCAACAATTGGTATTAGAGCAGGTTCTCTGATCGATATAAACCTTCGTTTATATTGCNTATGTGTAGTGTGATGATGGAAAATGTTTTGAGCAAAATGTTTTGAGAGACAAGACTTTTGAACTAAGTTAAGAATGGTGATTGATTTCAAAGGAGGATTTGATTTTGTGGAAAATGTCCAAAAAGTGATTTTTGACTCAAGTAAAGGGAAAAGGAAGGAAAAATGTTTTCAAACCTTAGTTCTAGTAAAAGTGGTGAAGGATCTTGTTAACCACGGAATAAAGATGAGCTTAAAGTGCCTATTCCGCATGGTAATTATGTGTATGATCAATCATACTGTGGGCGAAGTCTATTCGCCGAGTACTATATCACCCGGAAGGAAAAGGGTCTCCTGCGGGGGTGTGCACACTTAAGTATAGTCACTCTAGTTTCGGGTAGGTGTCGTTCTTATGAACCTAGTGAGGCTAGCTAGGAATCATTCCAACGCTCCTATAAGTCCAGGGGATCAGTATTAGACCGGGCGATGACCACTGAACCCGAGTTCAACGATCCAAGTGGTCAAAAGTGGAGAAAGGACTCCAAAGGCCTCACACTTTCTATCTAGGACTAAGTGGAAATTTTGAAATATGAATGTAGTTACACCGTGGCTACGGGAAAGAGAGATGTAATAAGTGTTTAAGTACCCAAAGGTTGTGGGTGATCTCTCTCTTTGAAAAGTGAAAGGTGATGGGAATCTCATTACGAGGGAAAGGTTATTCTACTAAAGTGATTTCAAGCAAGATATGTGATTTATGTTTTATACTACTTACTAGTATGTTTAATTGTTTAGCAATATATTGTTGAGTATGTAAATGAATATCAAATGACCTTGTCAAGAGGGAAAATGTTATGAGACGTTATTAAATTGTGCTCATAATGTATGCAAGTTGCTATTTATAACTGTTGCAGGTAGAATCTTGCTGATGAGTAAGGTATAGGGTTTCCTGTAAAAAGTTTTACCAAAACCTTTATTTAGTTTTGAATAACCCGCGGATATCCTTACTTAGCCGTCGTGCTAACTACACTTCAATGTGTTTTCTGTTAACAGATGGTATATAAGGTGGGTTCCTGTAGCCCGATGAGCTCTGAATAGGATGGAGGTTGAGTTTGGGGTCTACTCTTTGATGTAGACAGGGATTGTTATTAATGTTGTAAGTTTAGCCTGTGCACTTAGAGTGGAGTTTGTCAAAGAGGTGATAGAATTCACTCTAGGTGTGGCGGTAGCACCTGGTTTTCTATTGATATGATGTAAGCTTCCGCAGCGTTTTATTACGGATTTTGTAATAAATGTAAGAGTTGAAAATCGGGGTGTTACAATTATTTTAAAATAAAACAAACCATTTTAATACATACCTTCTCATACCCACTCATAATGCAAAAAATGTGTATTGGGGAAGGCTTACAAAACAAGACGTTTTATGTGGAAACTGTGGAAATATTAGATTTGATATGCATATATTTTAAGATCTGTAATTAGTGATATTCATTTTATCCTTTCCTGATTTAGTTATCTTTTATTTACATCCCCAGATTCTAGGATTTTCTCTCCTATAATCAATCTTCTTGTTTGTATAAATTAGGACTTGTATTTTTTCAATTATGAATTAGAACTATTCAGGACTTCTTACATGGTATCAAGAGTTAGACTCTAAACCTCTAATCCTTCTCTATTGTCCCTCACCAAATCTCTCCAGTAGCTATGTCTAAACCTAATGAAACCCTTCTAGTATATTCCTCACCTTCGGATGATTCATCCAATTCATCACAGTCTTCTCACTCAACTGTCACAAATCATCTTAACCTTCCTCAAGTCCACGATAACTCTCCTCTCCCAGTCACTTGTCATAAACTCAACGACCAACTACCTTCAATGGTTTTAGTTAGTTCTCATGTATGTCTCTAGTTGAGGGAAAGACAAATATCTACATATTGCTTTTTGTGTTGTTGTCAAAGATTTGGGATGAATCCTGAATTTATCGTTCTCTTGAGGAAGACAAATTTGGAAGTGTTAATAGGTTCTTAAACTAAGGAATAAGGAGTCACACACATCATATACAAGGTCATTAAAAACAAGTTTGATTTGTGNCCCCCCCCCCCTCTAGACTTGTACCCCATCCCCTTGGGACCAACAATATATACATATGTGTAGTGTGATGATGGAAAATGTTTTGAGCAAAATGTTTTGAGAGACAAGACTTTTGAACTAAGTTAAGAATGGTGATTGATTTCAAAGGAGGATTTGATTTTGTGGAAAATGTCCAAAAAGTGATTTTTGACTCAAGTAAAGGGAAAAGGAAGGAAAAATGTTTTCAAACCTTAGTTCTAGTAAAAGTGGTGAAGGATCTTGTTAACCACGGAATAAAGATGAGCTTAAAGTGCCTATTCCGCATGGTAATTATGTGTATGATCAATCATACTGTGGGCGAAGTCTATTCGCCGAGTACTATATCACCCGGAAGGAAAAGGGTCTCCTGCGGGGGTGTGCACACTTAAGTATAGTCACTCTAGTTTCGGGTAGGTGTCGTTCTTATGAACCTAGTGAGGCTAGCTAGGAATCATTCCAACGCTCCTATAAGTCCAGGGGATCAGTATTAGACCGGGCGATGACCACTGAACCCGAGTTCAACGATCCAAGTGGTCAAAAGTGGAGAAAGGACTCCAAAGGCCTCACACTTTCTATCTAGGACTAAGTGGAAATTTTGAAATATGAATGTAGTTACACCGTGGCTACGGGAAAGAGAGATGTAATAAGTGTTTAAGTACCCAAAGGTTGTGGGTGATCTCTCTCTTTGAAAAGTGAAAGGTGATGGGAATCTCATTACGAGGGAAAGGTTATTCTACTAAAGTGATTTCAAGCAAGATATGTGATTTATGTTTTATACTACTTACTAGTATGTTTAATTGTTTAGCAATATATTGTTGAGTATGTAAATGAATATCAAATGACCTTGTCAAGAGGGAAAATGTTATGAGACGTTATTAAATTGTGCTCATAATGTATGCAAGTTGCTATTTATAACTGTTGCAGGTAGAATCTTGCTGATGAGTAAGGTATAGGGTTTCCTGTAAAAAGTTTTACCAAAACCTTTATTTAGTTTTGAATAACCCGCGGATATCCTTACTTAGCCGTCGTGCTAACTACACTTCAATGTGTTTTCTGTTAACAGATGGTATATAAGGTGGGTTCCTGTAGCCCGATGAGCTCTGAATAGGATGGAGGTTGAGTTTGGGGTCTACTCTTTGATGTAGACAGGGATTGTTATTAATGTTGTAAGTTTAGCCTGTGCACTTAGAGTGGAGTTTGTCAAAGAGGTGATAGAATTCACTCTAGGTGTGGCGGTAGCACCTGGTTTTCTATTGATATGATGTAAGCTTCCGCAGCGTTTTATTACGGATTTTGTAATAAATGTAAGAGTTGAAAATCGGGGTGTTACAATTATTTTAAAATAAAACAAACCATTTTAATACATACCTTCTCATACCCACTCATAATGCAAAAAATGTGTATTGGGGAAGGCTTACAAAACAAGACGTTTTATGTGGAAACTGTGGAAATATTAGATTTGATATGCATATATTTTAAGATCTGTAATTAGTGATATTCATTTTATCCTTTCCTGATTTAGTTATCTTTTATTTACATCCCCAGATTCTAGGATTTTCTCTCCTATAATCAATCTTCTTGTTTGTATAAATTAGGACTTGTATTTTTTCAATTATGAATTAGAACTATTCAGGACTTCTTACATGGTATCAAGAGTTAGACTCTAAACCTCTAATCCTTCTCTATTGTCCCTCACCAAATCTCTCCAGTAGCTATGTCTAAACCTAATGAAACCCTTCTAGTATATTCCTCACCTTCGGATGATTCATCCAATTCATCACAGTCTTCTCACTCAACTGTCACAAATCATCTTAACCTTCCTCAAGTCCACGATAACTCTCCTCTCCCAGTCACTTGTCATAAACTCAACGACCAACTACCTTCAATGGTTTTAGTTAGTTCTCATGTATGTCTCTAGTTGAGGGAAAGACAAATATCTACATATTGCTTTTTGTGTTGTTGTCAAAGATTTGGGATGAATCCTGAATTTATCGTTCTCTTGAGGAAGACAAATTTGGAAGTGTTAATAGGTTCTTAAACTAAGGAATAAGGAGTCACACACATCATATACAAGGTCATTAAAAACAAGTTTGATTTGTGCATGTTGTAGTATCAAAGATCAAAACAAGTATTCAAATTCAATAAGGAAAAAGCTTAGGAATAAAATTGTTATCTAGCACATGATGCTTCTAGTGTTCTAGGACTTATGATGACCATTGGCCTAAGAGACATTTCATCAAACATGTTGTCTTCACCTCATTTCTCACTTAGGACTTTCAGAACTTAAAGCAACAAAACACCTATGATTGGGAGCTATATTGAATCTAGCAAGACCTTGCTAAGATTCAATACCTTAGACAATCCCTAGAGTTGGCCATTCTCAAAGGAAGCAAATAATTCATCATAGATAACGAACATTTAATCAATCCATTGCAATGCATAAACCTAATTAGAAATACATTTCACACTAGCATCATGACTAGAATCACAATTCAATTCCTAATAGAAAACCTAGCCACACATTTATCAATTGAAATCAACATTGAATCTAAATTCACTAAACTGAAAGCAATTAAAGTAACGATTAAAGCAAGAAAGTAGATTACCTAATAGATTGCAAGTAGAATCCAAACTACAAAGTAATTCAAGGAGTAGAAAGATTGTCAAGCTCTCCTCTCCATGAGGATCTTCAAAAGTACAATGTGTAAGCTAGAGAGAGAAAGTAAAATGAATCTAAATCTGAATCTAAGTTCCAACTCTAATTGTCTCTCTCTAAAAATATCTAATTCTAGCTTAAATAGTTTTCTCTCTAGAGCACATTCTTCAAACATCACTCTGCTCCATGTCCACGATCCAATCCACGAGCATGGGTCACTCGTGGATGGTGCCACTTATTCAGCCATGTTCTCATCCACAATTGTGGATCAGGTCGTGGAACCTTCTGTTCTCCATCCACAATCCAATCTAAGATTGTGGACCCTTCGTTGATAGGCTTCATCCTTGTGATTCTTTCCTGGTTGCTCCTGGTCAAGTCCATATGTCTTCTCTTAAGCTCAAAACCTTCAAGACAACTAAAGTGCAAGATATGATAGAGCTTTGCAACACATTAGCACATCCAACCATTTATGACCATAAATCAACCACAAAGGATAGCATTTAAGCATAAAACAACCCCATAAGACCCTTAAATATGAGTATCTTTGGCACTTGTCAATATCTCAGGTGAATCGTGAAGCTTAAGGAAACTTATTGTTGGTCCCGGTGGTAGAGGTATGAGTCTAGAAGGGGGGAGGGGGGTTGAATAGACTCATAGGAATTTTGAAAACTTTTTACTAGATCAAAAATAAAGACGCAGCGGATAAAAGGTTATGCCAAATTTTAAGTTTACTTTGCACAAGGATTTATTTTATGAAAATATTAGGTTTGAATGTTGCATGCAATGCATTACGAAAAACTAAAGAGAGAGAGAGAGAAGGATTTTTATAGTGGTTCGGCTGTTAACTAAGCCTACTCCACTCTTCTTCACAACTCGTGAAGGTTTGCACTATAGTCCCCTTAATAGTACAAATTTTTTTACAACGTGCTCCTTTGATCACTAAGCCCGGCAGCCACGCTCAATCAGGTTTTTCAACTTCTTTAAAGTTTACTCCGCCTCTTTCTACTTCGCAAGTAGCTCTGGTTGAAAATGGTTGAGATGTTTTTCCAACTTAGAGATTTTTGTGTTTGAACTTCTTGATTTCAACACTTGAGCTTCACAAGATCTCTTTTTCAATCTAGATATAACTTTGAGTTTTTGAATATTTTTTACACACAGGAAGTAATATGACTTGCTAATGACTTTTCGCTTTTTCAACCTTGTTCAAGTGAGATGGGACAAGGGTATTTATAGGTGGGAATTTTCAGATCCGTTGGAGGGAACCTGAAATTTTCAAACCTATTGTCCAGTGTGTAATATCCAATGGGTAAAGGTTGACCTTTTCATAATGTCAGTACTTTTCTAGCCGTTTGTTCACTTTTATGCAAGGACAATTTGTCTTTTATCTCACAAAAAGGTGACAATCATTAAATGCTTCTTGGGATTGTTGCCTAGGATCCATTTGACATTCAGGTTATACCCAACCTCAAGGCTATAGATAATACAATTATCAGAGAATGTCTAATGCCTTGGGTACTCGTGAGAATGATTGACCTTATCATTCCTATCATCTCCTCGAATCAATCACCTTTGGATTGTTCGGATTCAAGAGTTCGACCCTTCCATTTTTCGGCCTTAAGCATTCTCAGTCTTCAGTCTTCGGTTCTTTAAGTCTTCGTGTCTTCAATCTTCAACTCTTCGTAGCTACAAGTCTTCGGCTTGAGAACTCTTATTTGAAGACTTGTTCTGGAATGACAACAAGTCTTTCTTTAAAGGTCAGAAGAACTCGTCTACTAACTAAGACTTAAGACAAGAATTCATCCTTCTAAGCTTATAAAAGACAAAGTAAGAAATGGGGGGTCTCCTCGGGTCTTTGGTATCATCAAAATCAATGGTTCGGGGTTCCTAACAAATTCTCCCTTTTTTATGATGCCAACACCTTATACTCGCACCATTCGGCTTCTTGTATCCATAAAAGGATTTTTATTAATATAGCCGAATAGTTGGAGATTAACAAAGTATAACTAAGGAGTAAAGGTTCTAGATAAAACACACACAGGCGTGAACCCAAAAACTTGTCTTTTATTTAATCAAAAGAAACAGACATTACAAATTATAACAATGATAAAAACGAGGACTGAAAATCATATTTTCTCCTCTTGGCTAGTCTTCTTCTTGTTCAGCTTCTCCCACTTTTCGGCTTCTTTGAGTTGAATCATGTCGTTGATTTCCTTTCTTGCTAAAACTACATCAAGTCCTTCAATCTTGTATGCATAGTGTTTGTTGAGTTTAAGTATTAGGTAATTCTGAGTTACTTCACCAAGATTTTCTCCTTGAATGATTCGCCATTTCCACCATTGGATTAACTCAGGAGCATTCATTCCATCTAAAAAGCTTTGTCCTGTTGCAGTCATAATTTGAATGATTCCATTCATCTTGGCGCGATCTTCAGCAGTGATCTTTATTTTGTTTGCTTCTTCGAGTTCTTTCACTACTTTCTCAAATCTCTTCTGATCTTCTTGTTGTATTCTGAATATCTCTTCATCTCTCTTCTTTTGATCATAAATCCTTTCATTTTGATTTTTCACGTACTCCATTTTGTCTTTGACGGACTTATCTTTCCAGAAAGGTGGAATGTTGCAATCTTGATAGTATTTTCCACTTCCCTCATCATATGAGACATAATCAATCATTCTTTCATCATGTCCTCGGGTTTTCTGTTTCTTTTGCCTTTCAGCACTTGGACCACTGGAGGGTTTATCTTGTGTTCTCTTTGGTGATAGAGAGGGGGATGGAGTTTTCTTGAGATTTAAGAAATCTTCTCTTTCTCTTGTTTGATCGTCATTGCCTGGGTCGTCATCTCCTCGGATGACAATCTCTTTTCCTTTGCAAGTGCTCGGGGTTCCCTTCTTCTTTTCCCCTTGTTGGCATCATTGACTTCAATAAGGCAGTCAATTTTGTTGCTCAACCAATTGACACACACTTGCAACTGTTTGAGAGTTCACTCGAACTCTGAGATGTAGGTGCCCATTTGATTTTGGTTTCCTGTTACATACTCAAGTTTGGTGCAGGAGAGGTCCAGGCGTTCCTTGATAGAAGCATGTTTCGTGACCAGATCATGTTGCACTTTCTTGATCTCGGCCAACGAGTCCTTCAAGGATCCAAGAGAAACCAAGTTTTCTGAGAATGCACTATCGATCTTCTGTTTAAGAGCTGTGATTCGGGCATTAGTATTCGACTTTGAAACCTTCTTCTTTTGCTTCCTTATATCTTTCTTTATCTTGGAAATATACTCATTTAGCGATTTGAAGTGAGTGTCTTGAGTCTTCGCCATACCCTGAATATCATGCAGCAGAGAGGTGAAAGTAGAAGAAGTATTAACAATTACCTCTGATGAGTCCGAGCTCTTAGATGCAGTTGCTAGATCCTCATGACTCCCTTTGGAAGGTGCTTCCACATTTCCACCTTGAACCAAGGTGAGGTCATGATGACCAGGCGAATCTATTAGTAACTCTTCGGATTGCTCGATTGGTAAAGGCCAATCCTTGTGACTGGCACTGCTAGATGCTTCTAGATTTTCATCTTCAGTGTAGTCAGGATACGTCTTCACTTCAACATCTATCAGATTCAGAGAGGAAGTGATCATATTCTCATCAATTATGACCAAGTCGTCGTGATTCGCACCACGAGATGCTTCCGTATTGCCATCTCGGGCTAAACTCTGACTTAGCATGACATTATGTTTCAATGATTCGGTGGGAATTGGGTGTTCCACAATCTCTTGACTTTCATCATGAGCAGTTTCAGTTTGAGCAGCCTTCGGACTGTCATCATCTTCATTCGGTGGTTGATCAGTAGCTGCTTCTCTCCCGTCATTTTTATCACCCGAATTATGAGAGCTAGAAGACTTTGAGGATTTGTCAGAATCATTCTTCTGTGCAGCTTCTGTAGAAGGAAGAATGATGTTTCCAGAAGGATCATTGTTTTCATCATCATCATCATCCTTCTTTGCAGGAGTATCGGAATCATCCTTACACTCATCGTCAGAATTCAAATCTGACTCTTCGTCATCTTCTGCACCTTCGGATCGATGACTCGGCCCTATATTTGGTCAGAGATCTCTTATCTCAGCTTGTGTTCGAGAAATATTGTGAATCTTTGCAATCTTCATATCTTCGACCATTTGGCGTTCTCGAGGGGTTTGATAGCCAACTTTTAAGTCCACAGTTTTCCCAAACCGAGTCGTTCGTCCTTGGAGTTTCTCAACGAACACTCGTTCAATCTCCTCAGGTCTCGTGGCATAAAAAACAGACCTTGTACCCACCCAGTCTAAAGCCCATTCCTCTTCATCAGCCATTTCATTTATAGTTCTGGCAATGACTCGGATGCTTGACATCCTCCATTCTTGCCAATTGTAGACTCTTGCAGTTCTCGTCGCAGAATGGGTTCGTGAGAAGGCATGTTTAGAAGTGCATCGTCATGATTAAGATCATCAGTTGAATCCTCATAAGCCAACTGCTGAGCCAAGGCAGCATCAGCATTGACTTGACGAGTCACATCATCAGATTGTAAAGCAAGTTGCTGTGATGACTCGGGTACTTGAGACTGATTTTCCTCAGCAGGAAGTTCCTCAATGCGAATAGTGGAGGCATATGGTCGAATGATTAAGGCTCAGCGCTGAGCATCATACCTCGCAAGCAGTAGTGCGGCCATATGAGGAGGTAATCTCTCCATAACCTGTCTTCGGATGGCTTCAAGTATAGGACGATAAGAAGGTCGTGGAATGCCGACGTCTTCCCCTTCAGAGTCTTCCTCTATCCATGTAGAGTCGGAATCTGATTCATTCGGAGTTTGATGCACAACGATAGCAAGACTTTGCTCTTCGGTCATAGGACTCTCAGTGACCACAGGCTCAATCACCAAGGGTTCGAAAGCTTGCCCCGGCTGAACTGTTGCCTCAGATTCAGATGGTTTAGAAGGTGAAGACTTCGGCTTCATAAATCTAGTGAGAGGTAATTGATCATCCTCATCACTATCTCCTCGGCTGAAGTCTAAAGGAGGTGGGAGAACTCTTGTTTTTTCGTCTCTTAGAGTTCGGCCATGTTTCTCCACTGTTGGTAAAACAACAATTGATTCTACCTTCTTTTCTTTCGACACTTCCTCTTGCTGATCTCTTTTGACTTTCTTTTTCGGTCGTTTGATCTGCTTTGCCTTTCTCTTCTTCGATTCAACTTTCATTTCTTTTGGCTTGTCCTCGTCGTCAGATGAGGACTCGGATCTGCGAGATGATTCAACTTGTTTTGTCACTTTTCCTTTTGACGACCCTTTCTTCTTCTTCTTTACTGGACTGTCAGATGGGTCCGAATCTTGAGTCTTTGAGACTTCAACTTTTTCTTTTTCAGCAGAATCTTTGTGAGACTTAGATTCTTTCTTCTTGCTTGCTTTCTCTTTGGCAACCTCAATCTCCTCTGCCTTCCGTTTGTTGTAATTCGGTGGATTTGAACACATGTAGAAATGAGTTCTGTGCGTCATATTCCCAGTGCGAAGCTTTACCTTCTTTTCCTTCAAGATTGCTCCGATCACAAAGCCATAACCTAGCACTTTGATGATCCATTTAGCGGTCTCGTCAATCCCGGTTTTGACGTTATCTCTCAGGAAGTCAAATATGATTCTTGACCAATCAACTGGGTATGTATCTAAGAGAGAACATAGCATCTTCATTTTCTTCTCAGTAATTTCATCCGTGCCGGACTGTTTACTTTCAATGACTCTGTTGAGTATGTCAATGACGAACTCATAATCCAATTTCAACATTTTCTTCTTTAAGGAAGGTGGCATTGTTGATGATTGAGAGTGCCCTTTCATCTTCTTCCACATACGTTTCCGACTGAATTCTTTGCCCGAACAGTCTTGATGATAATCCGCACCGTATATGGGAAAATCAAACGTCCGTTATACGTCTTCATGGGTGATGGTCACATTGGTTCCATGAACCACTAACCGTATCTCATCAATCCCATTCTCATTATGAAGGGTAGCATTGATATAAAACTGAGCAACATCAAGAGGGTACCAGGCATTATGTTTGAGAGTTGCAAAGTTGTAGAGGTTGCTATCTTTGAGACATTGGACTACTTTCTTCCCAAAATCTTTGTCGATCACCTTTGAGAGAAAGCCGTCAACGTCAAGAATAGATCCTGCTTTGACCATGCTGTTTTTGGAATCTTGTCAAGGAAGACGGTGTAGAAAGAAGTTGATGATGTTTTTATCTTCACATGGACGAGAGATAATTCGTGGAGGGATAAAGGTTGGTTCTTTTGGTGGTTGGTTCTTTGCGGGTGGAGGAGATGTTGGTTTAGGAGCAGGTTGATGAGAGGCAAGAGCATTGTCAGATGATGAACTTGAGGTTTCAGATGATGAACTTGACGCCATTGATGGTTAATAGTTTTTGATTTTGGAGGTGGTTTTAGGGTTTTTGAGGGATATTGTAGTTGTGAAGGTAAAAGTGAGAAATATGAGGAGGGAAAGGTTTGTATATGACAATAAAATTTCGGATCGGGTTACCATGGTGAAAGTGGGCTGTATTTAAGTATATACGACAATGCCCTTAATGAGAGGGGCAAAAATGGTAAGGATCCGTATCTCCCGGTATGTACTTCAAAGACCACTTCTCCCACTTTGTGATTGTGGCATTTATTCCGGAGAGAGAGTGTACTCATTACACTATCTTTTCATTTAAGGCACGTCCTTTCACTTCTGACGGTTCGTCAGTTCAAGGATGGTGGAGCGCATGCTCAAATATCATCCGCGAATCAGAATCTGACACGTGTTCCCTCACGATCCCACGTTCATAAACATAAACGGTCAGTAACAGTGCATATCAGTGACTTACTTGAGATTTCTGAGAGCTTCTTGTGCACCAAGTCTTGTAAATTTCTTGAATGATTCGGTTGGTAAGGATTCGGTAGATAAGGATTCAGTTGGTGGTCCTGAATCCTTCTATCATTCGGTTGATATCCCTGAATCCTTATTACATTTCAAGATATTAATATCAGTCGATTTGCCTCTCAGTCTTCGGTTACAATACTTCGTGTAAGATACCCCTTTTTACGCGATACACTTTTTACGATTCGTGATATGTTATCTTAGAGTAAGATAAAGACAGGAATCATAAAAACTTTTTATTTCAAGGGTCCATTGATAACAACCAGTTACAAGCATCAGAATAGAAGACACTACCCAACCGTGCCCTGCTTTCATCTCGAGGAATCAAACCTACTTCCTCGCCTTGCCCTTTCCCTTTGCCTTAGCATGCCTACTATTGGCAGTAGACATCAGGCTTTGGCCTTGACTACTCTCCGGAGTCGGAGGGATTTGAACAGGTCTTGCGCTCAGTGCTAAGTCTTCATGAAAGCGATGCCACTCCTTCACTTCGTGATCCCAAGAGGGGGGCATAGGGCCATATCCCGGTTTGTTCTCTTGAACGGAGGACTGGTCAGGAACCTCGTCAGGTTCAAGCATTTCTTCAAGGTAGCGAAGGTAGTCTTCGTCAAAGTCCTCGGGACGTGGTTGGTTTTGCCTTTGTGGTGGAGGTTGAACTTCAGCATGATTCTATTGATATCAATGCTGAATATCATTCCACCCTTCATCAGCAGTAAGAGATGGAGAACGCCTGGGCATGATGTCTTGTCTGGGAGGTGGTGAGAAGGCTCTAGGAAGATTTTCCTCATACCATTGCTCTATTTCGTTCGTCTTCCCACCAATGGAGATACTGGAGTGTGGTGGAGTGCGTCGTGGTACAAGATCTTGATCAGGCCAGTAAGGTTCCTCGTCAGGTGGCGCAAGTCCGGTAGAGTGAAAAGCCGGAACAGAGAGAGAGTTGGTTGGTTGGGGACTTCATCAGAATCAGAGTCCGAGAGCTCAAGGGGAAGGTTGGAATTGTCTCCTTCAAGGGGCTGACCCTTTTCTGCCCTTAGTTTATTGAGCTTTTTGTCTCCCTCTTTCAGCAACAGTTGAAACGAGAACCTCTTCTTCGCTGGCTTGTCTTCGGACCTAGCTTTCTTGCCTTTGCCTTTATCCATACCTACAAAATAGAAGATGACACAAAGAGGAGAAGTTATGGGTACTTCATCCTTTCTTAGTCGTGATCTATTTATAGGGAGTTTTGATCTATTTTGATTGGCTGAGTAGAGTCTGAAAAGACCATTCAAGGTGCTAACATCCAAAACGTTTGACCTTATCTTTAATGTGAATCCGTGATCTCTGAAATTTATGGATGCTTTTAATGCTTCACGCCATAAATGAAACGTCCCTTCAGTTTTGTAAGCATTCATTCGTTTGCTTGTTAATTTGTCTCTATCATGCCGAGCTCATAGCGTAATGCAGAGAATCTTGTCTCGACGAGCGGTTTAGTAAGAATATCGGCAAGTTGGTCTTCAGTATTCACATATTCAAGCTTAATGTCCTTTTTCTCAACATGGTCTCGGATAAAGTGATATTTGATATCAATGTGCTTAGTCCTCGAGTGTAGCACAAGATTTTGAGTAATGGCAATAGCACTTGTATTGTTACATAGAATGCTCACTTCTCGAGCTGAGACTCCATAATCCTTCAGTTGTTGCATCATCCACAATATTTGTGCACAACAGCTTCCCGCAGCTATGTATTCGGCTTCAGCAGTGCTCGTGGCAATAGAATTTTACTTTTTGCTAAACCAAGAGACAAGCCTTCCCCCTAAGAACTGGCATGTCCCGGATGTACTTTTTCGATCAATTTTACAACCAGCAAAGTCTGTATCCGAATAGCCAACAAGGTCGAAGACTCCATGCTTCGGATACCAAAGTCCCACGCTTTGAGTTCCTTTAAGATATCTTAGTATCTTTTTAGCAACACTTAAATGACTCTCCTTAGGATTCGCTTGAAAACGAGCGCAGACACCTACTGCAAAAGATATATCCGGTCTACTAGCGGTCAAATATAACAAAGAGCCAATAATTCCACAATACTTCGTCTAGTCTACTTCCTTTCCTTCGTTATCAATATCCATTCGTAACGAAGTGTTCATAGGAATTTTGACCAAGGACTTCCCATCAACTCCAAACTTCTTGATGAGGTCCTTAGTGTATTTGGCTTGATTGATAAAAATGCCTTCACATTCTTGCTTAACTTGTAGACCAAGAAAGTAGTTTAATTCTCCCATCATGCTCATCTCAAATTTTCCTTGCATGAGTTTAGAGAATTTTTCACAGAGATCCGATTCAGTACTTTCGAAGATGATGTCGTCCACGTAAATTTGAACCAATAAGATGTGATCTCCATCCTTGATTCTGAATAGAGTTTTATCCACTTGTCATTTTGTAAAACCACAACTTATAAGAAAGCATGATAAAGTATCATACCAAGCCCTCGGTGCTTGTTTCAGACCATATAGAGCCTTCTTGAGCTTGTAGACTTTATCTGTTCCAATATCAGAAATAAAACCCGGTGGTTATTCAACATATACTTCTTCCTCCAAGAGTCCATTTAGAAATGCGCTTTTGACATCCATTTGAAACACTTTGAAATTCTTGTATGCGGCATATGCTAAAAATATTCTGATTGCTTCAAGTCTAGGCACTGGAGCAAAGGTTTCGTCAAAATCAATGCCTTCTTCTTGGCAATAACCCTTAGCCACAAGTTGAGCCTTGTTCCTAACAATGACTCCTTGCTCATTCATCTTGTTTCTGAAAACCCATTTCATTCCAATGACATTTTGGTGAGTTGGTTGTGGAACTAGCTCCCATACATTGTTTTTCTCGAATTGATGTAGTTCATCTTACATGGCAATGACCCAATCTGAGTCATTTAATGCTTCGTCCACTGTCTTTGGTTCTATCTGTGATATGAAGCACGCCATCATGCATTCCCGAATGGATGCACGAGTTCGTACTCCATCATGGACGTCTCCAATAATTTGATCTTGAGGATGATTCCTCAACCACCTTAGATCTGGTTGAAAAGTAGTTGGTGGTGCTCCCTCATCTATTGTAGGATCAGCTTGATTCGTTTCTCCTTGTTGTGCTTCAAGTTGATTGGGTTCAGTGGCAGTATCATGCAATACTTCGACTGAAGGTGAAGTATTCGTCATATGATTTGGAAAGATTGGATAATCATCTTCATCAGATTCTATGTGTTCGGATAATTCTTCAATTTCTACAGTCTTCATGTTCTCCTGAACTTGTGTCTTTTCAGAGTCACCATATGATCTGTAGAAATTTCATCGAAGATAACATGTATAGACTCTTCTATCACCATGGTTCGTTTGTTTAGAATTCGGAAAGCTTTACTCTTATTTGAGTAACCCATGAATAATCCTTCATCAGCACGTTCATCAAAAGCTTTAAGGTGTGACTTTCCATTGTTATGGATAAAACATTTGCTTCCGAAGATATGGAAATATCTCACAACAGGTTCCTTGCCTTTCCATAGTTCAAAAGGAGTAACTCCATGAATCTTGTGAATGAGAGATCTGTTTTGGGTATAACAAGTTGTGTTGATAGCTTCGGCCCAAAAACGCTTAGGCAGACCTGAGAAAGCGATCATTGATCTTGCTGCTTCTTTGAGAGTTCTGTTCCTTCTTTCAGCAACACCATTTTGTTGAGGAATTCTTGCTGCAGATAATTGATGTGAAATGCGGTACTGTCCACAGAAATCCTGAATTACTTTGTCACAAATTCAGTTCCTTGATCACATCGGATTTTGATAATGTTTAGATCCTTTTTTGTTTGAAGTCTTCGGAGCATATCAGGTAGGACCTTTTCGGTTTCATATTTCTTCCTCAAGAATGATGTCCAGGTATATCTTGTGTAGTCATCTACTACCATAAGAGTATATTCCCTCCCACTTAAGCTTACAGGATCAACTGGTCCGAATAGATCTATATGAAGTAAACTCAAAGGTCTTGAATTGGTATTGAGGGTTTTTGTTTTGAACGAAGACTTGATTTGTTTCCCTTTTTGACAGGCTTCATAAACTTTGTCTTTGTCATAAGTTACATTGGGTAACCCTTCGACCAATTCTCTTCTTGCAAGCTTGTTGATGGCCTTGAAATTGAAATGGTTAAATTTGTGGTGTCATTCCCAGCTTAGATCACTCTTGCTTTTGGCAATTAAGCAAGTATTCGGCTTTACTGATTCCCATGTGACTACATACATGTTCTTTCTCTGTTTGGCAGTTAGCACAACTTCATGATTCTTTTCTGAAATGACTTGACAAAGATCTTTGGAGAATTCCACTTTATATCCTTTGTCGCAGAATTGGCTTGTGCTCAATAGATTGAACTTTAGTCCTTCAACAAATGAAACTTCTTGAATAGTTAGACCATTCTTCGTTATTTCTCCAGTGCCCATGGTTCGTCCACTTGAGTTTCCACCAAAGACTGTAACCCCTCGGTTTTTCCGACAAAGTTAGGGTTCGAAAAATATTTTTTAGGCTATAATGTTTATGAGATGATCTCTCGGTACTTCAGAAGGATTTTTTTTATAAGTGAGACTAATTATTAATAAAGCTGCGGTCTGTTACGAACATAATGTATTAGGTTTTGATGATACCAAAAATGTAATTTAGAATCCCCTAAAGTCTCGAAAGATAGGAATCAATGTAAGTTCGACAAGTAAACTAAGAGCGAAAATACAACCGGGTAACTTGAGCTCAACTCGGAAAATATTTAAGCTTGAAGTAAACTTGTAGGAACATCTTAGAAGACTCGTGTTGTAATTTCATAGATAGATCAGTAGAAGGCACGAGACGACACTGGAGGAATAAGGGTCTGCGAGACATCAACTAAGTCTCGAGACATAAGCAGAGTTCGAGATGTAGGACCTCTCGATACAACAATCCAGTTCGAGACATAAGCAGAGTTCGAGAGGTAGGACCTCTCGATACAACAACCCAGTTCGAGACATAAGCAGAGTTCGAGAGATAGATCTCTCGATACATGAGGATCAAGACATCAAACAATCAAGACATCAATCTTGGTCTCGATAAACTGAAACTTCTCCAAAAGGTTAAATGACAGTCAGGAAGCATGAATAAAGTTTGGAGAAGAAGAATATCATGGAGATAAAATATTAAGGAGGTGCCAGAAGTGGATGCCACATCAGAATTCCACAACAAACGGAAAGAAGGTGCACTAATCCAAAGTCGGTCTTATTCCCTAGAACGAGGATCAATGAGAATTTAAAAAGAGTAACTTTTACCAAAAGTAGCAAGTGGAGCATGGACTCAAGAAAGTGGATTATGGAATATCCACTACCAAACAAAAGGTTCAAGTTACAAGACCACCACTCCATGAAAAATGCTGAAAAGATGCAAGTCCCATACACAGCATGGGAGACAAATTTCAAACGGAATAATTTTCCCTCCAACGGAATTATTCCTTTACTCTCATTTAAAAAGGACGAGAAGACACAGATCAAAAGTAGAGAAAAGGGGGAACTTTCGTAAGAAGTGAGTTCATTCTGAAAATCATAAGAGGTGTCTAATTCAAACGTCCAAGTGCTAGTGCTAAATCTGGAATATCATCCTGATATTCAAAACAGCGAGAAAAACACATCTTAGTGTTTGAGAGTTACAAAGCTTAAACTGCTATATATCTAGAAGGTGACCGAAGCTGCTCTACATCGAAGTTGATTCAACGATAGCTTTTGGTCAGATTGGAGCTTGTTACATTCAACTGTGACAACCAAAGGTCCTTGCTTTGGATTAAGCAAGAAGAGGCGGAGTAACCTGGCAGCTGTCTAGTGAAGATCCTGAGGCTTGAGGCGGGCTTGGTGATCAAAGCTCAAGTGCTCGAGAGGTGGAGTAACTGGAAGCGGGGAGAAAAACCTGAGGAGAGGCGGAGTAACCTGGGAGCTGTCTTGTGAAGATCCTGAGGCTTGAGGCGGGCTTGGTGATCAAAGCTCAAGTGCTCGATAGGTGGAGTAACAAGAAGCGGGGCGAAAAACCTGAGGCTTGAGGCGGGCTTCGTGATCAAAGCTCAAGCGCTCGATATTGTACTAAAAAGGGAAGTTTTAGTGCAATCCTTCCAGGGAGTTTCTGGAAGAAGAGTGGACGTAGGCGGGTTGGCCGAACCACTTAAAAATCTCTCTCGCATTTACTTTCTATTTTTATCTCTCGCTAACCTCTCGATTGCACTGCATATAAACACACCTCTCGAACTAACTCAAACTCGTGCTAACTAAAAGGGGATAACTTTTCCGCTGCGCATAAAACTTTGTCTTCACCTCGTGAGGTATCGAACCTAAACATCCTGAGTTCAATACACACGAGAGGTCGAAAAGATTTGCAAAATCTTATACAAGTCTATTCCCCCCCCCCTCTAGACTTGTACCCCATCCCCTTGGGACCAACAATTGGTATCAGAGCAAGTTCTCTGATCGATATAAACCTTTGTTTATATTGCCTAGAGATCCTTCTTTGAAAAATCCTTTAAAAGTTTTCAAAGCACGAGATAATTTTTCTAATATGGATAGCATGTTGTCGAGACATCTTCTCTTTGATCTTAGCAGGTTCGATGACTGGAAAACACGCATGCTTGCGTATCTATCAGCCCTCCATGATGAGATGGCCGAAGTTATAACATCTGGACCAGTCAAGATCATGATGGTAAACACGGCTGCTGAGCAAACCAGGGATACACCAAAGTATGTCCCCAAACCTAGGGAAGAATGGACAAGTGATGATAGGAAGAGAAACAACCTGGACAACATTGCCAAGGATATTCTCTTCAGAGCTATAGACGAAACCATCTTCCCAAAAGTAAGAAAGTGCAAAACGGCGAAAGAGGTATGGGATACTTTGATGTTAATTGGTGAAGGTGACGAACAGGAAAATGAGAACAAGCTCACCGTGGCCATGAAGAAGTTCGAGGACTTCAAGATGAAGCCAGGGGAGAGCATCGACAACATGGAATCTCGGTTCATGAAGCTATCAATCGAGATCAGCGATCTCGAGAAGGAGATTCCACAAAAGGAGCTAAACCTGAAGGTCCTACGAGGCCTTACCAAGGAGTGGGAAATGAAGGTGATCACAATGCGTGATCACAGGGATTTGAAGAACACCACAACCGACCAACTTTTCAGAGATCTCAAAGCCTTTGAATTTGAGATGCTTCCGAGAGATGAGGACGTGGTGGACAGACGGAATGTGGCACTGGTTGCTGATCAACCATCCACCTCTTCAAGGTCAGATCCTAATCCCACTAATATGTTATCTGACGAACAGTTTGCTCTCTTCATGAGGAAATTCAGGAAATTCATGAGGAAGTCAACGGAGAGCAACACAAGTTCACCTTCCTCCTCAAGAAGGAACAATGAGAAACATTCATCCAGAAGGATAGAGGAGGAAAATCAGGGTCTCTGCTACAACTGCAGGAGACCAGGGCACTTCAAGGTTGAATGTCCTTACCCTATGGTAAGTAAGTATCAAGGCCAAGAAGGCAGGGATTCCAGGAGAAAGGAGGAATCCAAAGAGAAGCCAACACAAAGTGGCTTCAAGGGAGATTCAAGGAAACATCTGCGCAGAAAGGCGCTTGTTGCTGAGGAACTCGAGAGATCAATCGAGGAGTCCGAGACATCGAGCTCCAGTGAAGGAAGCAGCAGCTCAGAAGATGAGAGGGGACTCATCTGCTTATACACCGAGGAAGAAGAGGATCAATGTCTAATGGCCATTGAAAATGAGGTAACCTCTACTTCCACATCTCGCTGCTCTACCTCTACCTCTCGATGTTCTTCGTTCGGAAGCGATGAAGATCCCTTTGAGATGCTTGAAACACTTAAAAGGGATCTCGGTATCGCTAACAGCACTCATGCCAAAATCAGGGAAGAAAATAGCAAGCTAACTGCTGAAAGAGATATGCTTAAGAACGTCTCGAAAGAGAATTCAGAGCTAACTCTCAAAGTGAGTGAGTTAGAAGCTAAAGTAATCCTACTGACTGAAGAGTGCAAAGCTCGAGAGACCAGAGAGCTTAATCTTAGGAAGGTCATAGCATCATACACTGATTCCTCCAAAGCTATGGAGAAAATAGTAAATGATCACAGACCCACTAGTGATAGAACCGGTCTAGGGTTCCGTCAAGACTGTCTCTC
>NC_044929.1:17739647-17749546 GCF_003576645.1 Ipomoea triloba | reverse complement strand
ACAAGATTTGTGAGGCATGTCAACGTTGCAAACAGACCAAATCCTCTTTCAAAGCCAAAGCCGAGACATCATCTACTAGACCACTAAGTCTTCTCCATATGGATTTATTTGGCCCAGTAGACCCACCCAGCATGAGAGGAAGAAAGTACACTCTTGTGGTAGTAGATGACTACACAAGATTCACCTGGACCGTGTTCTTAACCAAGAAAAGCGAGACAAAAATTGCCCTGCCAAATCTTTTGAAGCAAGTTCAAATTGAAAAGAATGTCTCGATACTAAAGATTCGGTCAGATCAAGGTGGAGAGTTCGTTAATCAAGTTATCGAGAGCTACTGCAACGAAAACGGTATTCGTCATCAGTTGTCAGCTGCTCGAACGCCTCAACAGAACGGGGTTGCTGAAAGAAGGAACAGAACTCTCAAGGAAGCTGCAAGGACCATGCTCTCGCAAGCCAACATATCTCAAGGATTTTGGGCAGAAGCAATCAACACAGCGTGCTATACCCAAAATCGGTCCTTGATCGTGAAAGGAGTTGGAAAGACTCCATATGAGTTGTGGAATGGAAGAAAACCGAATGTAAGCTACTTCCACACATTCGGGTGCAAATGTTATGTCCACAACAATGGGAAGACTCAGCTAAGGACTTTTGATGAAAAGGCAGATGATGGAGTATTTCTGGGATACTCATCGACAAGTAGAGCATTCAGAGTCTTCAACAAGCAGAGATTGATGGTTGAAGAATCCATACATGTTTCTTTTGATGATAAAGCATCGACATATCAACCATCAAAGCCAATGGAAGCAGCTGAGGAAGATCAGCCAGAGTCTATCGAGAGATCAATCTTACCTCTCGAAGACAAGCAGTCGATAGTTCGAGACGTAGCGGAACTCCAGTCAGAATCAGATGATGAAGAGTCTACAAAGAAGAAAGCTCCTGACTCAGCTGATCCAATCCAGATCATAGATGTTCAACCCACATCTCAACTTTCAACGGAAGTATCAACTGAGGAGCCACAACCCGACCTAAGATGGCTGAGAAGTCACCCTGCTGATCAAGTAATTTGAGATGTACGTGACAGAGTTCGGACCAGATCAGCATACAGAGAAAGCATGTTTGCTTGCTTTCTATCTCAAATAGAGCCTAAGGTGATCGATGAGGCTCTATGTGATCCAGATTGGGTGCAAGCCATGCAAGAGGAACTTCATCAGTTTGAACGGAACGATGTTTGGGAACTAGTTCCGAGACCTCATCATCAGAATGTCATTGGTACAAAATGGGTTTTCAGAAACAAGATGAATGAGGATAGAGTCATTGTTAGGAACAAGGCCAGACTTGTTGCCAAAGGCTATTGTCAGGAGGAAGGAATAGATTTTGATGAAACCTTCGCTCCAGTGGCACGTCTCGAAGCCATACGCATCTTTCTCGCATATGCCGCCTTCAAAGACTTTAAAGTATATCAAATGGATGTCAAGAGCGCTTTTCTGAACGGACTTCTCGAAGAAGAGGTGTACGTTGAACAACCTCCGGGTTTCTTGAAGGACGTGGGAGCTGACAAAGTATACAAATTAAAGAAGGCACTTTACGGTTTAAAACAAGCTCCGAGAGCTTGGTATGATACCTTATCCTCTTTTCTACTTCAGTGTGGGTTCACCAAAGGCCTAGTGGACAAAACACTGTTTAGAATTAAGGATGAGGATCACATCTTACTGGTGCAAATCTATGTGGACGATATCATTTTTGGAAGCACCAATCCAGACTTGTGCGAGAAGTTCTCCAGGTTGATGAAAGGGAAGTTCGAGATGAGCATGATGGGAGAACTAAACTACTTCCTTGGATTACAAGTGAGACAGCTTAAGGAAGGTATCTTCATCAATCAGGAAAAATACACCAAGGATCTGCTTAGAAAATACAATATAGAAGGGAAATCCTCAGTCAAAGTACCCATGGGAACCTCTCTACGTATCGATGTCGACAGTGAAGGTCGAGAGGTCGATCAAACTACATATCGAGGTATCATCGGATCTCTTCTTTATTTAACTGCTAGTAGACCAGATATAGCCTTTGCAGTAGGTGTATGTGCTAGGTTTCAGGCAAGTCCTAAGGAAAGTCACTTAAATGCATCTAAAAAGATCCTTAGATATCTCAAAGGTACGCAAAGTGTTGGACTTTGGTATTCGAGAGGTGGATCTTTCGAACTTATGGGTTATTCAGATGCGGACTTTGCCGGTTGTAAAATAGATCGAAAGAGCACATCAGGGACATGTCAGTTTCTAGGTGGAAGACTTGTCTCATGGTTTAGCAAGAAACAACATTCGATAGCTACAAGCACCGCTGAGGCAGAATATGTAGCAGCTGGAAGTTGCTGTGCTCAGGTTTTATGGATGAAGCAACAATTACTGGATTATGGTGTTGAATGTAAAGAGGTTAAGATCATGTGTGACAACACAAGTGCTATAGCTATTACTCAGAATCCAGTGTTACATTCAAGGACAAAACACATTGATATCAAGTATCACTTCATCCGAGACCATGTTGAGAAAAAGGACATAACTTTGGAATACGTTGCAACGGAGGAGCAACTAGCAGATATTTTCACAAAAGCGTTATGTGAAAATAGATTCTCTCAACTAAGGTTAGAATTGGGAATGATAGAATTGGGATGAGTGGTCAAATCTTATCTTCTTGTATTTAGTGCCATGAACTGTCTGCGTTATGTCTCAAAAAAAAAAAAAAGGGGTAGTTCGAGAGATCACTTCAAAAGATATCAAACTGACTATCTACGTATCTCTAAATGGAGGAATAAGGAGGGTTAGGGATCGATCACTCAGGGGGAAGATCCTTAACCACAGGAGTGCTTAGATGGAGGAATAAGGAGGTTTAGGGATCAATCACTCAAGGGGAAGATCCTTAAACTAGCAAAGTCGAGAGTTTACCTTCGAGAGGTAAAACAAATGAGTTCAACGGACATATGTGGGTTGGCTAATGTTGGGCATTAATGTTAGCCACGTGGTCTTCGGTTATTGACGGTTTTTCCGCTCTTAAAGGCATTATCTTGATAAGTGGGAACATGCCTATATAAATATCATCTCTTTATATCCCACTATCCAAAAAACCGCATTATACTTTACCAAAATACCCTTACCATATCTTACATACATAACCGTTATAAAGGGTATTTCTAACCTTTAAATTCTTTTAAATTAACCGAGATCCGTTATCGGGTCAAGCTCTCAACCCTACCCATATATCCAACCCGAATCCACATGATATAAAAGCCAAATTCTTCTTCCTTACCCGGATTCAAGCTCAAACCGAATACCCAAAACCCCCAAATCCTAAACACTGTACACATTCCCTCCAAAACCTCAAACCTGTCAACAATGGCGTCCGAATCCTCCACATCAACCTCATCTTCCGACGCATATCAGAGGGAGTTGCTACACATTCGCTCTCAGATCAAACAAGTCAAGGCAGGGAGTATCCTTGACAGAAACGGCTTCATCACCAACTCGTCAAATCCAAAGATGGCGGAGAAAGTCCTGAACAAGTTTGAGAAGGCAGGACTAATGAAATACATGACGCATGACTACCGAACCATTCACGACCTCGACTTCACAGAATGGTTCGCAAATGCCAAGGTCACGAAGGGAAAAATAGAGAGTCGATTCAATGAGATTGATATCACGACCTCTGTTGGTGACCTCAGAGCGGCATTCGACTTCGCGACGTCGAAGGAGGCAGTCCAGCATCTCTCGGATTACGACCTAGACAAGCAAGCTTTTTGGAATAAAATCCGACTAGAGACTGCACCGCCCAAAGCATCCTCTGCCCTCCGCAAGTTCCACCTAAAGGAGAGGTTTGCTCTCGCTGCCGACCTTATAATGAAATTCGTGCTCGGCAAGGTGTCTGGAACTGACGAAATCAATCTGGACATTCTCAAAATCCTCCACGCCATCTGGAACAACAACAAAATGGACTGGGCACATATCATCTTCAACTCTCTTAAACAGCAGGTGCAAAGCTCAGTCTCCAACATCAACCTGACGATCAGTAAAAAGGTTGGTTTCGGTTTTGTTGTTCAATATCTTCTAAGTTTGAAGGGCTTAGAACTGAGGGAAGGGCGAGAGATTCATCGGAATACCTATATGGGTAGGACGAAATCTCAAGCCTCAAAGGCTAAAGGTGTTAAGGGTGCACCTTCTCCCTCGAAGCCTAAGGGAAGGGGCAAAAGGAAAGCCCCAGCCAAGGAGAAGGAATCTGATGATGAGCCTCTGGATAGCCTGGTCAAGAGGGTTGCCTTGCCAAAGAGGGCCAAGAAAGCCAAAACCATCGCCATCACTCAGATTCGAGAGGTAACACCCTCAGTTATCCAAGTACCATTCGAAGACAGGGCACAAGCCCAGGGGGAACCTCAGGCTATACTGGCCACTGAGGTTGAGAGAGTGCCCCCTACCAGGTCTCTGTCAGAAGCTTTATCTGTTAGTCTACATGCTGGTGATAATGCTGAGAGTGCTGATGAGTCTGTGGTCGAACTTCGAGAGGAGGTTCGAGAAATTGAAGGTACTGGGATCAGTGATCCAGTACAGACAGAAGCTGAGGAACCACGAGAGGTGGTTCGAAAGATAACAGTGGAAGCTGCATCGGCAACAGAAATCCTGTCTGCTAACTCTGATGAGCTAAATGCTGAAATCACTTCTCAGTTGGATCAACGTACTGAAAATGTGTCTAGCTTGGATGACTTCTCCAGAGTGCTTCGATGGATCAACTGGAGAACAGGTCCGATTGATCAACTGATTTCGAGAGCAGCAGATATGGTGGCTGAGGAGGACTTTGCTTTAAATTGGTTAAACCTCACTGCAATCCCAGCCAATGAACTTCTGAATATTGCCCATGAGATGCACGTGACCAGGAGAAATCTTGGTCGATCTGACAAAGGAAAGGGCATAGCTGTTGATGCGCAAGAAGCTGAAGCCGAGCCTGTGGTGGATCCTGAATTAGAAGCTAAATTTCAAGAGGATATCAGGCTCGCCACTGCATTATCCTTGGGACATCAAGTAGAGGATACGAGAGGTCCAGGAGAGACCTCTGGGATTGCTCGAGATGATTCTGAGAACCGAATACCAACAGCCGCAATTCCCTTGTCCCAAATAAATTTCTCTGCTCTGGACGAACAGGTAGCAGCTTCGAGAGGTGAAACCGAGACCTCTGAAGCACTTGAAGTAGCTCCTAACACTGTTCTTCTTTTGCCATCACCTACGTCCACACCCTCGGTTGACAACGATGAAGCTCAAATAGTTCGAGAGGGTGAAGTTCCGTTGCTCACACTGCCGGGTTTTCCTACTGCTCCTGAAATAATTATCATTCCAGACTCATCGGAGCAGACCGAAATGCAGTCCAATGAGCACTTAGAGCAGATTGCCCCAAGTCCTGCTGGTTCGAGAAGTATTGAGGAGGACGATGCGACCATCGAAGGTGGAAACCGGGAAGCACCTGTCGACACTTCGTCTCCAACCTCACCAGCAGATGACCAAGTTCCCAGCACTGGTTCGAGAAGTGACGCTGAGGGGGAACTTCTATTGGATGGAAACCGGGAAGTGTCTAATACCGAAGAACCCTCCCCGGCTGATCCAATCTCAACAGTTGCTGAAGCTGAGGCTCCAGGTTCGAGAGGTGAAGAGCAAGAAGTGATCCATCCCTCAGGTGGAAACCGGGAAGCGCCTGACATGGAGCTACCTTCGAGCTCTGAACCCGGTGTCCCTGTGGCTCCTCAGACACTTAATCGAGAGGTGGACTCGTAACTGCAAGTTATGGGTGGAAATCTGGAAGCACCCAAGTCCCCTCCGACAAAAGGTACTTCTCACTCCCCTTCTCCTACTTCTGACTATGATCAACAGGCCGAAGAAGTNGGCTTCATCACCAACTCGTCAAATCCAAAGATGGCGGAGAAAGTCCTGAACAAGTTTGAGAAGGCAGGACTAATGAAATACATGACGCATGACTACCGAACCATTCACGACCTCGACTTCACAGAATGGTTCGCAAATGCCAAGGTCACGAAGGGAAAAATAGAGAGTCGATTCAATGAGATTGATATCACGACCTCTGTTGGTGACCTCAGAGCGGCATTCGACTTCGCGACGTCGAAGGAGGCAGTCCAGCATCTCTCGGATTACGACCTAGACAAGCAAGCTTTTTGGAATAAAATCCGACTAGAGACTGCACCGCCCAAAGCATCCTCTGCCCTCCGCAAGTTCCACCTAAAGGAGAGGTTTGCTCTCGCTGCCGACCTTATAATGAAATTCGTGCTCGGCAAGGTGTCTGGAACTGACGAAATCAATCTGGACATTCTCAAAATCCTCCACGCCATCTGGAACAACAACAAAATGGACTGGGCACATATCATCTTCAACTCTCTTAAACAGCAGGTGCAAAGCTCAGTCTCCAACATCAACCTGACGATCAGTAAAAAGGTTGGTTTCGGTTTTGTTGTTCAATATCTTCTAAGTTTGAAGGGCTTAGAACTGAGGGAAGGGCGAGAGATTCATCGGAATACCTATATGGGTAGGACGAAATCTCAAGCCTCAAAGGCTAAAGGTGTTAAGGGTGCACCTTCTCCCTCGAAGCCTAAGGGAAGGGGCAAAAGGAAAGCCCCAGCCAAGGAGAAGGAATCTGATGATGAGCCTCTGGATAGCCTGGTCAAGAGGGTTGCCTTGCCAAAGAGGGCCAAGAAAGCCAAAACCATCGCCATCACTCAGATTCGAGAGGTAACACCCTCAGTTATCCAAGTACCATTCGAAGACAGGGCACAAGCCCAGGGGGAACCTCAGGCTATACTGGCCACTGAGGTTGAGAGAGTGCCCCCTACCAGGTCTCTGTCAGAAGCTTTATCTGTTAGTCTACATGCTGGTGATAATGCTGAGAGTGCTGATGAGTCTGTGGTCGAACTTCGAGAGGAGGTTCGAGAAATTGAAGGTACTGGGATCAGTGATCCAGTACAGACAGAAGCTGAGGAACCACGAGAGGTGGTTCGAAAGATAACAGTGGAAGCTGCATCGGCAACAGAAATCCTGTCTGCTAACTCTGATGAGCTAAATGCTGAAATCACTTCTCAGTTGGATCAACGTACTGAAAATGTGTCTAGCTTGGATGACTTCTCCAGAGTGCTTCGATGGATCAACTGGAGAACAGGTCCGATTGATCAACTGATTTCGAGAGCAGCAGATATGGTGGCTGAGGAGGACTTTGCTTTAAATTGGTTAAACCTCACTGCAATCCCAGCCAATGAACTTCTGAATATTGCCCATGAGATGCACGTGACCAGGAGAAATCTTGGTCGATCTGACAAAGGAAAGGGCATAGCTGTTGATGCGCAAGAAGCTGAAGCCGAGCCTGTGGTGGATCCTGAATTAGAAGCTAAATTTCAAGAGGATATCAGGCTCGCCACTGCATTATCCTTGGGACATCAAGTAGAGGATACGAGAGGTCCAGGAGAGACCTCTGGGATTGCTCGAGATGATTCTGAGAACCGAATACCAACAGCCGCAATTCCCTTGTCCCAAATAAATTTCTCTGCTCTGGACGAACAGGTAGCAGCTTCGAGAGGTGAAACCGAGACCTCTGAAGCACTTGAAGTAGCTCCTAACACTGTTCTTCTTTTGCCATCACCTACGTCCACACCCTCGGTTGACAACGATGAAGCTCAAATAGTTCGAGAGGGTGAAGTTCCGTTGCTCACACTGCCGGGTTTTCCTACTGCTCCTGAAATAATTATCATTCCAGACTCATCGGAGCAGACCGAAATGCAGTCCAATGAGCACTTAGAGCAGATTGCCCCAAGTCCTGCTGGTTCGAGAAGTATTGAGGAGGACGATGCGACCATCGAAGGTGGAAACCGGGAAGCACCTGTCGACACTTCGTCTCCAACCTCACCAGCAGATGACCAAGTTCCCAGCACTGGTTCGAGAAGTGACGCTGAGGGGGAACTTCTATTGGATGGAAACCGGGAAGCGTCCAATACCGAAGATCCCTCCCCGGCTGATCCAATCTCAACAGTTGCTGAAGCTGAGGCTCCAGGTTCGAGAGGTGAAGAGCAAGAAGTGATCCATCCCTCAGGTGGAAACCGGGAAGCGCCTGACATGGAGCTACCTTCGAGCTCTGAACCCGGTGTCCCTGTGGCTCCTCAGACACTTAATCGAGAGGTGGACTCGTAACTGCAAGTTATGGGTGGAAATCTGGAAGCACCCAAGTCCCCTCCGACAAAAGGTACTTCTCACTCCCCTTCTCCTACTTCTGACTATGATCAACAGGCCGAAGAAGTNCACTTCGTCTCCAACCTCACCAGCAGATGACCAAGTTCCCAGCACTGGTTCGAGAAGTGACGCTGAGGGGGAACTTCTATTGGATGGAAACCGGGAAGTGTCTAATACCGAAGAACCCTCCCCGGCTGATCCAATCTCAACAGTTGCTGAAGCTGAGGCTCCAGGTTCGAGAGGTGAAGAGCAAGAAGTGATCCATCCCTCAGGTGGAAACCGGGAAGCGCCTGACATGGAGCTACCTTCGAGCTCTGAACCCGGTGTCCCTGTGGCTCCTCAGACACTTAATCGAGAGGTGGACTCGCAACTGCAAGTCATGGGTGGAAATCTGGAAGCACCCAAGTCCCCTCCGACAAAAGGTACATCTCGATCCTCTTCTCCTACTTCTGACTATGATCAACAGGCCGAAGAAGTCTTCATTGGCGAAGTGCGTCAATTCATGGCTGATCAATCTCAGAAGATGGCTCAGCTCGAAAGAATACTCGCTGTTGTCCGCAATGCTGCAATGCCTGCTGCTGGCACAAGTGAATCCCAAGGCCGTCATGCCGAACTTCTCGAACAGGCAGTATGGGCTGAGGATGCAGCACGGAAAGCCACTGATGAAGCTGCTGTAGCTCGAGCAGAGGCTGCAAGTGCGAGAGCTGAATTAGCCGAGATGCGAGCAGAGCTTCGAGCCTTCCAGTATTCCAGTGAACTTCGACAGGACATGATGAAAACACTACTCGATGATCTGTCGAACCAAGTGCCTGCCCAACTTCAAGCACTCTTCGAAGGTATGTCCATCCTCCTTTCCCGTACTGATGATGCCACCAAGGGGGAAAATAAAGGGAAAAAGGGGGAAAATACAAAAAAGGGGGAAAATACAACAGGCAAGAAAAGGGCAGCAAGTGAACCAGCTGGACCTCCAGCAAGTGAACCAGCTGGACCTCCTCCAAAAATTCCAAAATCAGCAAGTGAACCAGCTGGACCTCCTCCAAAAATTCCAAAATCATTGAGCAAACAACTGGAGGATCCTCCAAAAATTCCAAAATCATTGAGCAAACAACTGGAGGAAGCGAAAAGAGCAGAAATCTTAAGGGTCCAGCGTACACTGGAAATGGAGAAAAGGGGAGAAGAGGACAGAGAAAGGAGAAGAAGAAGACAAGAACAACGAGAAGAGGACAGAGAAAGGAGAAGAAGAAGACAAGAACAACAGTCAGAAGAAGAAAGAAAAATCGACCTTGTCATGGAACAACAGTCAGAAGAAGAAAGAAAAATCGACCTTGTCATGACAAACTTTAAGTTTGGGAGCAGGGAAGATACTGAACAAAAACTGACTCTGGAGACATTCAAGCTTCTGAAGATCACTGGAATATCTGTTCACAGCAATATGTCTCCAGAAGAATGCATTGCATGGTGGAAAGATGGAGTGATTGATGGAGAATTCGTGGGGGAAGCGTACAGAAACTAAAGGCATCTAGATGTTACAGACGAATACATAAGCCTGGTAAATCCGAAAGACCCCATCAAGACACGAGAAGCTATTAACAAGAAGAGGGAAGCCAACAACAAGAAGTAAGCTCTCGTGGCCCAAACTCCATCTTATTA
>NC_044929.1:17723624-17738061 GCF_003576645.1 Ipomoea triloba | reverse complement strand
ATTTCCGCTGCGCATAAAACTTTGTCTTCACCTCGTGAGGTATCGAACCTAAACATCCTGAGTTCAATACACACGAGAGGTCGAAAAGATTTGCAAAATCTTATACAAGTCTATTCACCCCCCCCCCTCTAGACTTGTACCCCATCCCCTTGGGACCAACACAGTCTACGTACCGGTCACGAACCGTAAAATTTTTAAGGATGTATATACAGTTCGAATTTTCCTAGAAAATGGATTATTAAGTATGATACGATTAAGCCTGAACTTTCTATTTAGTTCAAGTGGAAATTTAAACNTTTATGCGAAAATTATGTGTTAAGTTGTGGATCTACAAGTTGGCTCAAAGAAATTACACTTTAATGTTTAGTAATTTTTGTATGCATGTTTATAGCTAGTTTATGCATGTATAGGTTGTATTTATGTCCATATAGGCTTATACTTGTGAAAATATTGAAAAAAAATCATGTTAGTCTCTGGCAGTAACTTCCGAGATTTATTGGGAAAATTTGGTAAGGTATTTTGACTCCATTTTTCTCAGATATGTAGTTCAATAAGTGTAGAACCCGCATATAAAATTTCATAATGATCGGAGTAGTATAAGTATGGTTTTCGAATTTTTTTCCAAAACTAGTCCAGAGAGAGAAATTCTGGACAGCACACTGCCAAGGGCAAAAATGGAATTTTCTGTGTTTATACGCAGATCAAAATGACCAAAACTTTTTATGGACATCAAGTACTATAAGTTGGGGTTCCACCATAAAAATTTCAAGTGAAAAAGAGTTCGGGAACTATTTTTACCGGCTCAATCTTTCGGACTGCGCCAACTGAAATCTTCTGGCAGAGAGGCTGGACGCGGTCCGGACGCCTGCGTCCGCCGTGCGTCCGCTGGTGCGGCCAGTCGCGAGTCCGCGCAACGCGGACTCGTTTTCGACTTGTTTTTGACCCAGTTTTTCCCCGATGTTTTTAATCCCGAAGTGTTGCGATGTTTTGGAAGCCTACGGGCAACCGGGTGAAATTTTTTTGAAGACTCAAATATTATTTTTGTGCATTATATTTATTAACTTGGAGAGAAATTGTGTTTTGAGAATTATTGTGACTCTCGTGCTTGGATTTTCGTAGTAGTAAGAACATTAACCAATATGTGTATTTTGGGGAATATATTTGAGCAAGTGTGATGGTTTTTGAGTCGTGTGAATGTAATGAATGGTGAGGGGTTCTGTATGAATTGTTCATACTGCAGAGCGAAGTCTATTCGCTGAGTGAAGTGTGAGATTTTGTATGATTTATTCATACTGCAGAGCGAAGTCTATTCGCTGAGTGAAGTGTGAGATTTTGTATGATTTATTCATACTGCAGAGCGAAGTCTATTCGCTGAGTGAAGTGTGAGATTTTGGATGATTTATTCATACTGCAGAGCGAAGTCTATTCGCTGAGTGAAGTGTGAGATTTTGTATGATTGATTCATACTGCAGAGCGAAGTCTATTCGCTGAGTGGAGTTGTGAGGATTAATTGTCGGGTGTCTCGAACAATAGTCTGGGCGTTGTGTTTCTCACTTTTGAACTAAATGAATATTCTCGGAAATGGAAGTGTTATGTGCCCAAGTTACTTATATATTGTGGTACTATTTTATCGTTGAAATGATTGCAGGAAGACTGCGACCGTTGGGTAACGTTTATCTTTTTACTTATTATTATTATTGTCGTTTTCGAAACCTTTGTTTACTTTTGAGTGACAATGGATTTCCTTACTTAGCCGTCGCGCTAACTACACTTCATTGTGTCCTTTATTAGATGCAGTCTAGCGTGGGCCTCTGTGGCCCGATGAGCTCTGAATAGGATGGGAGTCGAGGTTGAAGACTACTCTATCCTAGAATAGACACCCTGGAAGGATTAGTTCCATATGTACACTTTTGGATGTTGATATGGTTATTTGAGGTTGTAAGTTTAGCCTTAGCTTTTGGGTATAGGAGAGATACTTAAGCGTGGCGGTAACACCCAGTTTTCTGCTGGTTTGATGCTTAAGCGTGGCGGTAACACCCAGTTTTCTGCTGGTTTGATGCTTCCGCAATGTATTGTACTATTAGGGATTTTGTAATAAATCCAAGAGGTGAAAATTAGGGTGTTACAAAGACAACCTTAGGACCATTCTTCGCCTTGAAATTGCTCAATTCTGACTTGTCACCAGTCATATGTCTTGAGCATCCACTATCTACATACCATATGGTCCTGTTTCCCTACATCCAAAGATTAGGTTGTTTTAGGTACCCATACCTTCTTAGGTCCTTGCAGGTTAGAGGTATGCTTGGGCATCCATGCATACCTAGAACTTGTGAGTTTCATCCTTGGTCCACGATACCCGTTAAAAACATGATAACTATATGGAATAGCATAATAGGCCTGAGGAGACTTGGGTGAATAAACCTTTTTGATAAGAGGGTGCTTGTTTATTCGTATTTATCTTGGTGGATGAGGTTTGCTTAGGTCTATATGTGAGCAGAAACTTTGCTCTTGTCATAGGCTCATAGTCCATGAACCAGTCCTCATCACTGGGATAAAGTCTACCGTCACCACCCTTATGCTTACTAGAAAACCTTTTGAAATTCTTGACACTATTCGGGTAAGGACTCGGCTTACCCTGAGGTCTACCCTTGCGTTTCCTCAGTGAATAGTGTTGCCTCTTTTTGCTTTGGAGTTTTCTTTTTGATTGGTTGTTCCTATTTGGGTGCCATTTGCAATGAAACTTTGATAGTTTTGTATGTGAGGTCTGTACCGAGGTGTTTGACGACTCCTCGGGTTACCGCATAAGAAACTATCTTTCGTAGGTTCCACAATTCGTGTTTCAGCCGAATCATTAGATTGGCTCGTTGATTATGGTTCTTTTCCATTTTCAGCATTAATCACTGCCTCAAGATTTTCAATTTATCCTTGGACAAAAACAGAGTTTAAACCTCCACTAGTAGAAGGGTATGTTGGTCGTGTTAAGAGGACATGTGAGAGCTGGAGTTATAACCAAGTCCGGTTCTACTCCTTGATGGTCTTTGATCATCTACCATTCGATCCATTATTCTAGATAAATTAGTAAACGTCGCAATTACCGCACGCAGATTTTGCTCTCTATCATCTTTCACTTTACATTCTTCCTTAAGTAGATGAATTTGCTTCTCAAGCTGGCTTATAGATTCAAGCATCTCAGCATTTTTGGACTTTAGGTCTTCGAGATCTTGTCTTTATGCCAATAGCTGAGTATTCTCTTCTTTAAGTTTGAAATGTGAGTTTTCAATATCATTAAAATCCTTCATCATTCTTTTGAATGCTTCCCTAGGATTTTCATGATGTCTAGATTCGGAACTATAATTAGATGAGCAGTTTTGAGAAGTTACCTCTTCCTCTTCCGCCATTAAGCATAATTCTTCATTCGAATCCTCTTGACTGAAAAGGCATAGAAGTCCCTTTTCGTCTTCCGAACTATCACTTTTTGAGCTGGAACTTAATGTGCATGGTTCGTCAGTCTTTTCTTCTGGTTTTTCTTCCACAGCTAAAGCCTTTCTTCGTCTGTCACCCTTCGGATTGTTTCCGGAGTAATTGTGTCACGCCCCACTTCTAAGACATGACCCGGCCGTATCGTTACGTGAAAACCTGTAACAATACGAAGCCTAATCGTACATACCTCTCGAAACCTTCATAACAACACTCGGATACATAATAATTCCACAACAAAGAACTAGTTCTTCCCAAACTCATCAATTCATCACTACTAAATATTTACAATCAAGAGTAATATGTCCAAAATGCATCACAAACACCAAAACCAAGCACAATGGTTTACCATAAATACAAAGGGTCGAAGGGAATATCCGAATAACCAAAAGCTCGTGATATGCTCCAATACTAGGACTAAGTTTTCTCCTAGTTTCAAAAGTCACCTTCGAGACCCCACCACTTGCGCCTCGTGCTATTCACATATCCTTAACTACTCTGAAACATGAGGAAAAACACAAATAATGAGCTAATGCCCAGTAAGTGATACTCTTCTCAACCCCGGATCAAGTAACCCTAATAAAAGACAATAAGCTTTATAGTAAAAAAATATGTGCAAATCACGATCTTCAAACTGTATCGAAGTCATATAATTCCATCATACCAAACACAGGTTCTTCAAAATAGCAACTTTAGCTTTAGCTACACGGGCATCAACATTATTTCATAACACAATACTGTAACACCCCGGACCTACCTTCCCGTACATCCGAGGCATTACCACCACACCTAGAGAGAGAGTTCTATCATTCCGCGATAAACCTCACTCTAGGTGCACAGGCTAAAGGAACTATTCTCATCACAACAATCACTCAACAAATACTTAACACTTTCATACATATTAACTGGTGAAGCTTCATTAAGCAAAGTACATAATCTTGCAAAAATACATACATAAGATTGCCCCTCGGGCCAAAATACCAACAAGGTTCAACCTAGACGCAACTGGTCATGCCTAGCCATCACTAAGGCTACAAAAAAAATATATGTACACCAAAAAATTTCCCAAAGACTCCCAAAGATCCGACGTCTAGTCAAGCATGCGGTACACGGGGCCAGTGAACTCTCCCCAGACCAGGTGCCACTGCCCCTCATACCAGGTAATGTGGTCCAAAAACCGAGAAGTGGTTATGACCATCGACCACTCCTCGCAAACATCCCGAGGACTAGGGTCCCAAGGGTAGGGGTAGTGCACAATGAACTCTAGGGGATCGCTACCATCTAACGGCTCTATGGGGTAAAAGCCATAAGCAGCCTGGACCTCATCCATAACCGGGCAAGAGACAAAAGGGGTCGACGGAGCCATAGGAGTATCTGGGTTGGTGGGAGCCTCGGGAGCATAACCAGGTGCGTATGGGTCTTCTCCCTCCATCATCTGTATGTAATCGTCATAATCCATGCCCTGACAAACATACTCCGGTGAACTTCGAAAGTTCACCGGGCTGCAGGAACTGACACTAGACTGCATCTGATAAGAACACAGTGAAGTGTAGTTAGCACAACGGCTAAGTAAGAATATCCATGGGTTATTCAAAACTAAATAAAGGTTTTGTAAAAATTGTTACATAGAAAACCCTATACCTTACTCATCTGCAAGATTCTACCTGCAACAGGTATAAATAGCAATTCGCATACACTAGGAGCAAAGTTCAATAATGTCTCATATCATTCTCCCTCTTGACAAGGTCATTTGGTAATCATTTACATACCCAATAATATATTGTTAAACAATTTAGCATACTAGTAAGTAGTAGAAAACATAAATCACACATCTTGCTTGTAATCACCTTAGTAGAAAAACCTTTCCCTCATAATGAGATTCTCATCACCTTTCACTTTTCAAAGAGAGAGATCACCCACAACCTTTGGGTACTTAAAAACTTGTTACATCTCTCTTTCCCGTAGCTACGGCGTAACTACATTCGTATTTCGAAATTTCACTTAGTCCTAGATAGAAAGTGTGAGGCCTTTGGAGTCCTTTCTCCACTTTTGACCACTTGGATCGTTGAACTCGGGTTCAGTGGTCATTGCCCGGTCTAATACTGATCCCCTGGACTTATAGGAGCGTTGGAATGATCCCTAGCTAGCCTCACTAGGTTCATAAGAACGACACCTACCCGAACACAGAGTGACTATACTTAAGTGTGCACACCCCGGTAGGAGTACCTTTTCCTTCCGGGTGATATAGTACTCGGCGAATAGACTTCGCCCACAGTATGATTGATCATACACATAATTACCATGCGGAATAGGCACTTTAAGCTCATCTTTATTCCGTGGTTCACAAGATCCTTCACCACTTTACTAGAACTAAGGTTTGAAAACATTTTTCTATTCCTTTCCTTTTCTTGCTTTGAAAATAGTTTGGACATACTTGGGTCAATCCCAATACTCGGAAATTAATTCTCCTTTTAACCCAATTCAAAAATTCTCCTTTTCTTTTTCAAAACATTTGGATGATCCACTAACATCCCTTCACAAAAGTAATTCAAGTGTAACTACTCTACACTTTCAACTCCACATTTATCACATAAGTCTCACATTTGACACATACATCTCAATGCATATAACCTATACATTTCCCAACTTCAACATATGCATAACACATAACATATATTTATTCTTTACAAGCACATACTACCACTTCCTTATACTATTTATAAGTTCACCCGTGTGTAACACAATCTTCATAGCACTTATACCTAACTACATAGTATTACTCTTCTTACTAACAACATATATAATTATGGTTTATACATACCATATACTTCACACAAAAGGTGACATTTTATTAATACATACATACCCATATATGTACTTATATATATACGGCTTTCATATATATATATACATAATACACATGTATAAATTATATATATATACTATACTACACGTATGTACATACCATATATAGTTACCTAATAGTTATAAATGTATATATATATTACACGTACATACATGCTTATTATATGTACATATATATATAGCTTAATTACACACACACACACCACACGTGAATATATATACATATATACCCATACAGTTTCATATATATATATAAGCATAAAACACACACATATATATATATATATACTATACTACATTACACGCACATACATTACATCCATTTTATAATATACCTAGTGTACTTAAATTAAATATTTTGGGCACATTGACAACCACCTAGCACTCATCATATTTCAACCAAGCTATCAATTATCTAGTTTCAAACAACCTCAACCAATTAAAGGGATTCCTTACCTCAACCGGGTTTCAAATTTTGTAGGAGATCCTTGTAGATGATTTTCCCCCAATTCACCTTAAAACCCTAGAATTCCATCAACAACATAACACATGATTTTAAGAAATCTTAACTTAGATTCATGTTCTAGGATGAAAAATAAATCTATCTACCGAATAAAATTGGAGTTTTACCGAATAACTTGAGAGTTGTGAAGAAATTGCTAGCTATGGAGTCTTGAAGCTTGATGAAGATGATGAAAATCCCACTCTCTCTCTCTCTCTCTCTTTTTCGGCAATCACAAGGAAAAAGGGGAAAAATTTGCCTTATAAACTCACTCCACTCTTAGTTGACTAGTCTCACCCTTATGTGATAAGATCTAAAATAAAATGGAATAAAATAATCTAAAATATCTTAGCTTAGACTGATTGGGATTAAATCAGATGAATTCTCGGTAGAAACTAATTCAATTCAAATACTTCTCGAACCCAAAAATTTATTCTAGTCTAGAACTCAAAATTGGGCTAGGTTCGGTACACCGCGAAATCTCACGATGTACGATCACAAATAAATTTTAGCTGCTATGGGCTAATCTAATTAAATAGGAAATTCCAGAATAATAGTATGGTGTCTAAAAATCCATTTCCTAGGACAAACGGGTCCGAATACTAGTTCCTAAAATTTTTACGGTTCGTGACCGGGACGTACGATCGCAGCTTATTACTAACTGTCCTTACTTATAATAATTCTTTTGAGGCATCGGGAGATCATCTCATGAATGTTATAGCCTAAAGAAATATTTTTCGAACCTTAATTTTACTCGAATAGGTGAGGGGTTACAAATACTTTCAAAGCTCAAATCATTCTTTAACCCATGACTCATTGGCAACCTACACCCACCATTATACCTTGTGACATAGGCCATTATCGGTATAATGATCTAAAAAGACTCGACGATTCGGAATGAGTCAGGCTTGACGATTCAGAATGAGCCGGATGGAACGTTCCAACAAATAATTCAAAAGTAAAGACTCGACGATTCGGAATGAGTCAAGCTCGACGATTCGGAATGAGCATTTAGGAACGTTCCAAGCCGAACAAAACAAATAAAAATTGTAGGTTGCCTCATGAGTTTGGTCAAACATTCCAAATAATTCTTATAATCAAATAGCCCATTGTAGCAAAAATCGTTTCCTTAACATACACCACATAACAAAGTGCATATCCAAAAGTAATATGAAATCCGTATAGCTCATAACTTGGCAAAACAAATCTGACTTCATAAACTAATAATTACCAAATAACTTACTTGATCCTCTCTTATAGCAAAACCCCTTAGTACAAATCACACTTACAATTAAAGTCCAAAAGGTCATGTTCACCTATTCACAAAATCCATACTTAGGCATGCCCAAAGATATCTATAATCAAGTTTAATAGTCCAAAAACATATCATAGCACTTCTTCAAACATATACTTAAAAATTAATAATAATAACTCATAAATCGCATAATAGTGAACTCGCACTTTAACAATCATAAATAGCTTGAGTCATACTATATCAAAAGCCCAACATATTGTTAACTCAAACTAACCCTAAAATGGGTATTCCAAGTAGTAGAGATTCCAAAATAGCTAGGCTATGGGTTTTGCAAAATAAGGAGAGAAGAGTTAACCACTTACCTAAAATATCAAAATCTTAGCTATTTAGCTTACCCAAATACTCCTTGTCAAAATCCCTAACATTTTCGAAACATCAATCTTAAGGCTCCAATGATAAACCCAACTCAAAAAGAGTGAAATATGGAGGTCAAACTTACCTAGAATACTCCAATTACTTGAGACCTAAGCTTGAAGAAGATGGAGATCAAAGCTTTAAGAATTTTCCTCCCCTTATCTCTCTAGTCAATCTCCTTATCTTTTTTCATTCAAATGAGATATTTATCCAAGATGAAGTGATTCCTTAGCCTTTAAGAGTAAGGAAGGGTAATTTGGTAATTTTATCCTAGGTCAAATTTTAGAAGCTAGCTTTGACTTGTTGACTTCATTTAATAACTATAAGTATAATTATTTCTCTAAAAATATGGGTATTACAAATTGCTAGGTTGATCATTTGTATCACTTGATGCATTCTTCGAATTGTTGTAGTTTCCCGAACTCTTCCTGTAGTTGCCGTATTCTTCTCGATGTTTCTTGACTATGGGATAGGGACATTCAGCTTTGAAATGTCCAGTCTTACGGCAGTTATAGCACAGCATTTGTACTTCCTCGGTGTCACGTGTTCTTGATCCACTGGGCTTGTCCGCATTTTTATGCTTCGTCGTTCTTGACTTGCCTGAATTGTCATGAGTCTGGTTTTTCCTCATAAATCTCTTGAACTTTCTCATAAACAAGGCAAATTGATCGTCAGTGAATAAATCAGATGGGTTAGGATTCGACCTTATGGTTGACGAGGGTTGTTGACTTGCAACGAGAGCTACGTTTCTTGTCCCAGGTTCTTCATCAGGTAGTGCTTCTTTCTCGAATTCATACGCTTTTAAGTCACTGAAGATCTGAGTAGTGCTCGCTGTTTTCAGGTCTCGGTGATCTCGCATGGCAACAACTTTCATCTCCCAACTCTTCGGCAGTCCTCGGAGAATCTTTAGGTTTATCTCCTTTTGAGAAAGCTTCTCCTCATCGAGGTCTCAGATGTCCATAAGCAACTTTATGAAACGAGCTTCCATATCAATTATGGATTCTTTTGTGCCGAGTTTGAAGTCCTCGAATCTTTTAATGGCAATTGTCAACTTATTTTCTTTTTCTTGCTCGTCACCTTCTCCTATTTGCATGAGTGTGTCCCAGATTTCCTTAGCCTATTTGCACTTTCTCACCCGAGGGAATAGTGACTCATCCAGAGCCTTGTAGAGTATATCCTTGGCAACGTTGTCAAGGTTCGCACGAGTTCTCTCCTCGGTTGTCAGCAAGGAATTATCCTTCGGTATCATTGCTGGTGTCGTTGGATCATCAGCGGCTCGGTTGGTGTTCACTTGTAGGATCTTGATGGGTCCATCAGTAATCACAGCCCACATCTCATCGTGAATAGTAGACAGATGAGCCTGCATTCGCACTTTCTAGTCATCAAATTTATCTAGATTAAACATGAGAAAATGCCTATGATGTTCCATTTTGGACATAGTGCAAAGTATAAAAGAGGTTTTTGAATTTTTTTTAAAGAGGATCACCAGGCAGTATACACAGAGTGTTCACCGTTCTAGGTTACTGCTCTGATACCACTTGTTGGTCCCGGTGGTAGAGGTGTGAGTCTAGAAAGGGGGGGGGGGGGTTGAATAGACTCACAGGAATTTTGAAAACTTTTTACTAGATCAAAGATAAAAACGTAGCGGATAAAAGGTTATGCCAAATTTTAAGTTTACTTTGCACAAGGATTTATTTTATGAAAATATTAGGTTTGAATGTGGCATGTGTTAGGAACATAATGTATTAGGTTTTGATGATACCGAAATGTATTTTAGAATCCCCTAAGTCTCGAAAGATAGGAATCAATGTAAGTTCGACAAGTAAACTAAGAGCGAAAATACAACCGGGTAACTTGAGCTCAACTCGGAAAATATTTAAGCTTAAGGTAAACTTGTGTGAACATCTTAGAAAGTCTTGTGTTGTAATCCTATAGATAGATCAGAAGAAGGCACGGGACAACACTGGAGGAATAAGGGTCTGCGAGACATCAACTAAGTCTCGAGACATAAGCATAGTTCGAGAGGTAGGACCTCTCGATACAACAACCCAGTTCGAGACATAAGTAGAGTTCGAGAGATAGATCTCTCGATACATGGGGATCAAGACATCAATCTTGGTCTCGATAAACTGACATTTCTCCAAAAGGCTGAATGATGGTCAGGAAGCATGAATAAAGTTTGGAGAAGAAGAATATCATGGAGATAAAATATTAAGGAGGTGCCAGAAGTGGATGCCACATCAGAATTCCACAACAAACGGATAGAAGGTGCACTAATCCAAAGTCAGTCTTATTCCCTAAAACGAGGATCATTGAGAATTTAAAAAAGAGTAACTTTTACCAAAAGTAGCAAGTGGAGCATGGACTCAAGAAAGTGGATTATGGAATATCCACTACCAAACAAAAGGTTCAAGTTACAAGACCACCACTCCATGAAAAATGCTGAAAGGATGCAAGTCCCATACACAGCATGGGAGACAAATTTCAAACGGAATAATTTTCCCTCCAACGGAATTATTCCTTNAAAGGGGGGGGGGGGGTTGAATAGACTCACAGGAATTTTGAAAACTTTTTACTAGATCAAAGATAAAAACGTAGCGGATAAAAGGTTATGCCAAATTTTAAGTTTACTTTGCACAAGGATTTATTTTATGAAAATATTAGGTTTGAATGTGGCATGTGTTAGGAACATAATGTATTAGGTTTTGATGATACCGAAATGTATTTTAGAATCCCCTAAGTCTCGAAAGATAGGAATCAATGTAAGTTCGACAAGTAAACTAAGAGCGAAAATACAACCGGGTAACTTGAGCTCAACTCGGAAAATATTTAAGCTTAAGGTAAACTTGTGTGAACATCTTAGAAAGTCTTGTGTTGTAATCCTATAGATAGATCAGAAGAAGGCACGGGACAACACTGGAGGAATAAGGGTCTGCGAGACATCAACTAAGTCTCGAGACATAAGCATAGTTCGAGAGGTAGGACCTCTCGATACAACAACCCAGTTCGAGACATAAGTAGAGTTCGAGAGATAGATCTCTCGATACATGGGGATCAAGACATCAATCTTGGTCTCGATAAACTGACATTTCTCCAAAAGGCTGAATGATGGTCAGGAAGCATGAATAAAGTTTGGAGAAGAAGAATATCATGGAGATAAAATATTAAAAGGAGGTGCCAGAAGTGGATGCCACATCAGAATTCCACAACAAACGGATAGAAGGTGCACTAATCCAAAGTCAGTCTTATTCCCTAAAACGAGGATCATTGAGAATTTAAAAAAGAGTAACTTTTACCAAAAGTAGCAAGTGGAGCATGGACTCAAGAAAGTGGATTATGGAATATCCACTACCAAACAAAAGGTTCAAGTTACAAGACCACCACTCCATGAAAAATGCTGAAAGGATGCAAGTCCCATACACAGCATGGGAGACAAATTTCAAACGGAATAATTTTCCCTCCAACGGAATTATTCCTTTGAATAGACTTGTATAAGATTTTGCAAATCTTTTTCGACTTCTCGTGTGTATTGGACTTAGGATGTTTAGGTCCGATACCTCACAATATGAAGACAAGTTTTATGCGCAGCGGAAAGGTTATCCCCTTTTAGTTAGCACGAGTTTGAGTTAGTTCGAGAGGTGCGGTTATATGCAGTGCAGTTCGAGAGTTAGATAGCGAGAGATAAAAACAGAAAGTAAATGCGAGAGAGATTTTTAAGTGGTTCGGCCAACCCGCCTACATCCACTCTTCTTCCAGAAACTCCCTGGAAGGATTGCACTAAAACTTCCCTTTTTAGTACAATATCGAGCGCTTGAGCTTTGATCACGAAGCCCGCCTCAAGCCTCAGGTTTTTCGCCCGCTTCTTGTTACTCCACCTATCGAGCACTTGAGCTTTGATCACCAAGCCGCCTCAAGCCTCAGGATCTTCCAAGACAGCTCCCAGGTTATCCGCCTCTCCTCAGGTTTTTCTCCCCGCTTCCAGTTACTCCACCTCTCGAGCACTTGAGCTTTGATCACCAAGCCGCCTCAAGCCTCAGGATCTTCACTAGACAGCTGCCAGGTTACTCCGCCTCTTCTTGCTTAATCCAAAGCAAGGACCTTTGGTTGTCACAGTTGAATGTAACAAGCTCCAATCTGACCAAAAGCTATCGTTGAATCAACTTCGATGTAGAGCAGCTTCGGTCACCTTCTAGATATATAGCAGTTTAAGCTTTGTAACTCTCAAACACTAAGATGTGTTTTCTCGCTGTTTTGAATTATGATATATCCAGATTTAGCCTAGCACTTGGACGCGTCCAAGTGCAGTGCTACAATCTGGAATATCATCCTGATATTCAAAACAGCGAGAAAACACATCTTAGTGTTTGAGAGTTACAAAGCTTAAACTGCTATATATCTAGAAGGTGACGAAGCTGCTCTACATCGAAGTTGATTCAACGATAGCTTTTGGTCAGATTGGAGCTTGTTACATTCAACTGTGACAACCAAAGGTCCTTGCTTGGATTAAGCAAGAAGAGGCGGAGTAACCTGGCAGCCTGTCTAGTGAAGATCCTGAGGCTTGAGGCGGGCTTGGTGATCAAAGCTCAAGTGCTCGAGAGTGGAGTAACTGGAAGCGGGGAGAAAAACCTGAGGAGAGGCGGATAACTGGGAGCTGTCTGGAAGATCCTGAGGCTTGAGGCGGCTTGGTGATCAAAGCTCAAGTGCTCGATAGGTGGAGTAACAAGAAGCGGGCGAAAAACCTGAGGCTTGAGGCGGGCTTCGTGATCAAAGCTCAAGCGCTCGATATTGTACTAAAAAGGGAAGTTTTAGTGCAATCCTTCCAGGGAGTTTCTGGAAGAAGAGTGGATGTAGGCGGGTTGGCCGAACCACTTAAAAATCTCTCTCGCATTTACTTTCTGTTTTTATCTCTCGCTATCTAACTCTCGAACTGCACTGCATATAACCGCACCTCTCGAACTAACTCAAACTCGTGCTAACTAAAAGGGGAAACCTTTCGCTGCGCATAAAACTTGTCTTCATATTGTGAGGTATCGGACCTAAACATCCTAAGTCCAATACACACGAGAAGTCGAAAAAGATTTGCAAAATCTTATACAAGTCTATTCACGTCCAAGTGCTAGTGCTAATCTGGATATATCATCTAATTCAAACAGCGAGAAAACACATCTTAGTGTTTGAGAGAGTTACAAAGCTTAAACTGCTATATATCTAGAAGGTGACGAAGCTGCTCTACATCGAAGTTGATTCAACGATAGCTTTTGGTCAGATTGGAGCTTGTTACATTCAACTGTGACAACCAAAGGTCCTTGCTTTGGATTAAGCAAGAAGAGGCGGAGTAACCTGGCAGCTGTCTAGTGAAGATCCTGAGGCTTGAGGCGGGCTTGGTGATCAAAGCTCAAGTGCTCGAGAGGTGGAGTAACTGGAAGCGGGGAGAAAAACCTGAGGAGAGGCGGATAACCTGGGAGCTGTCTTGTGAAGATCCTGAGGCTTGAGGCGGCTTGGTGATCAAAGCTCAAGTGCTCGATAGGTGGAGTAACAAGAAGCGGGCGAAAAACCTGAGGCTTGAGGCGGGCTTCGTGATCAAAGCTCAAGCGCTCGATATTGTACTAAAAAGGGAAGTTTTAGTGCAATCCTTCCAGGGAGTTTCTGGAAGAAGAGTGGATGTAGGCGGGTTGGCCGAACCACTTAAAAATCTCTCTCGCATTTACTTTCTGTTTTTATCTCTCGCTATCTAACTCTCGAACTGCACTGCATATAACCGCACCTCTCGAACTAACTCAAACTCGTGCTAACTAAAAGGGGATAACCTTTCGCTGCGCATAAAACTTTGTCTTCATATTGTGAGGTATCGGACCTAAACATCCTAAGTCCAATACACACGAGAAGTCGAAAAAGATTTGCAAAATCTTATACAAGTCTATTCA